>NC_091317.1:38484529-38499529 GCF_038502225.1 Cherax quadricarinatus
GTCGTGAGACCAATTTCCTTTAACCTTTCTTCATAGGACATTCCCCTTAACTCTGGAACCAGCCTTGTTGTAAACCTTTGCACTTTCTCTAATTTCTTGACGTGTTGCACCAGGTGTGGGTTCCAAACTGGTGCTGCATACTCCAGTATGGGCCTGACGTACACAGTGTATAAAGTCTTGAACGATTCCTTATAGAGGTACCGGAACGCTATTCTCAGGTTTGCCAAGCACCCATATGCCGCAGCAGTTATCTGGTTAATGTATGCTTCTGGCGATGTACTCGGTATTGTACTCCTAGATCTTTCTCCTTGAGTGAGGTTTGCAGTCTTTGGCTTCCTAGCCTATACTCTGTCTGCAGTCTTCTTTGCCCTCCTCCGATCTTTATGACTTTGCATTTGGCGGAGTTAAATTCTAGGAGCCAGTTGCTGCACCACGCATCCAGCCTGTCCAGGTCTCTTTGTAGACCTGTCTGGTCCGCATCTGATTTAATTCTCCTCATTAACTTCACATCATCTGCAAACAGGGACACTTCTTAGTCTATCCCTTCCGTCAAGTCGTTCACAGATAACAAGAATAGCACTGATCCCAGGACTGACCCCTGTGGGACCCCGCTCATCACAGGCGCCCACTGTGATACCTCATCACGGACCATGACTCGTTGTTGCCTCCCTGTTAGGTATTCTCTGATCCATTGCAGTGCCCTTCCTGTTATATGTGCCTGATCCTCTAGCTTCTGTACTAATCTCTTGCGTAGAACTGTGTCGAAGGCCTTCTTGCAGTCCAAGAAAGTGCAATCATCCCACCCCTCCCTCTCATTTCTTACTTCAGTTACCTCGTCATAAAACTCTAGTAAGTTTATGACACAGGATTTGCATTCCATGAATCCGTGCTGGCTGTCGTCTATAATCTTGTTTCGCTCCAGGTGCTCCATCACTCTCCTCCTGATAATCTTCTCCATGACTTTGCATACTGTACACATCAGTGACACTGGTCTACAGATTAGTGTTTCATTTCTGTTTCCTTTCTTAAAGATGGGGACCACATTTGCCATCTTCCATACTTCAGGTAGTTGCCCAGTTTCAAGGGAAGTGTTGAAGATTTTGGTTAGTTTCACACATAGTGTCTCTGCACACTCTAAGGACCCACGGAGAGATGTTGTCTAGTCCCACAGCCTTTGAGGCTGTGGAACCAGACAAGGTCAAGGTCACTTAGGAGCTTCTTCACCTCCTTCTCAGTTGTATGTAATTCATCCAACACTTGTTGGTATATCCCTTGTTGACGTACTCCACTGTTTTGTCTTCCCAATGTCCCTTCAGCCTCCACTGTAAGTACTACCTGAAATCTCATGTTGAGCTCCTCACATACTTCTTGATCATTTCTTGTGAGCTCCCCACCTTCTTTCCTCAGCCTGATTACCTGGTCCTTGACTATTGTCTTCCTCCTGACGTGGCTGTAAAGCAGTTCGGGTCAGATCTGACTTTCGATGCTTTGTCGTTTTCGTACTCCCGTTGGGCCTCCCTCCTTATCTGTGCATACTCGTTTCTGGCTCTTCGACTAATCTCTTCATTTTCCTGAGTCCTTTGCCTTCTGTACTTTTTCCATACTCTAGAGCACTTAGTTTTTGCCTTCATACACCTGCGGGTAAACCAAGGGCTCATTCTGTTCTTTCCCTTATTTCTGTTACCTTTGAGAACAAACCTTTCTTCTGCCTCCTTGCATTTTATTGCTAAGTAGTCCATCATTTCGTTTACTGACTTTCCTACCTATTCTCGTTCCCACTGAACCTCCTGAAGGAAGGTCCTCATACCTGTGCAGTCCCCTCTTTTATAGTTTGGCTTTTCCCTTTCTACTCCTGTTACCCTCTCCACTTGTAGCTCCACGATGTATTCAGCTCTGAGGGGCCTTTCATATGTGATGTCCTCAATGTCTGAGCTACTCAGGGTGAACACAAGGTCCAGTCTTGCTGGTTCATCATCCACTCTCTCTCTGGTAGTGTCCCTAACATGTTGGTGTATGAGGTTTGCCAGTACCACATCCATCATCTTGGTTCTCCATGTTTCGGGACCCCCATGTAGCTCCAGGTTTTAGCAATCAATCTCCCTGTGGTTGAAGTCGCCCATAACCAGTATGTGAGGGAAAATTTCAACAGATAGGAGTAGCGAGCGAGTATATGGTAACGATAGTTTGATTGCCGGCTGCTTGTTAAGGTAGGGTCAGTCTAGCTCCCGCTATCCCCTCCCCCCCTTTCTCCCCACCCCGAAAGGTGACGTGTGGGGCTCCGGCCAAACAGTAATCACTCGACTCACAGCTCCCAGCACAACTCTTGGAATGACAGATCGGGTCACCTGCCAACCAACGAGAAGTGTTGAAGGAGAAGGACTTTTGCAAAAGTCCGGAGACGTCACTTTTTGGATCTACCTACCTGATTAACTGTAGGCGACAGCAGACAACAACCCCTCATCTTTGTAGTGGTAAAAACCCTGCTTTCCTGTCATCTGGACTGACTATTCAAGGCTATAGACTCTGTGAAGAACTAGCCGTTGGGTTGTCACCAACACCTGTGACCCCCCCCCCCTCCATATCAGCAACGGCTACAATTTCTACAAGACTGTGTCAACCTCAACCAGACACCCCAGTATCACTGTATATATTAGCGTTGAATTCAAATATTATTTTTTCATTTCATTTTTCATTTCATTTTTCATTTCATTTTTCATTTCATTTTTCATTTCTGGTTGCAGGGGTCGAGTCATAGCTCGTGGCCCCGCCTCTTCGCTGATTGCTACTAGGTCCTCTCTCTTCCTGCCCCATGAGCTTTATCATACCTCGACTTAAAACTATGTATGGTTCCTGCCTCCACTACGTCACTTTCTAAGCTATTCCACCGCCTGACTACTCTATGACTGAAGAAATACTTCCTAACATCCCTTTGATTCATCTGAGTCTTCAAGTTCCAATTGTGACCACTTGTGTCTGTGTCCCTTCTCTGGAACATCCCATCTTTGTTCACCTTGTCTATTCCGTGCAGTATTTTATATGTCGTTATCATGTCTCCCCTGACCCTCCTGGCCTCCAGTGTCGTCAGACCGATTTCCCTCAACCTTTCTTCATAGGACAATCCCCGTAGCTCTGGGACTAGTCTTGTTGCAAACCTTTGCACTTTCTCTAATTTCTTGACGTGCTTGACTAGGTGTGGATTCCAAACTGGTGCTGCATACTCCAGTATGGGCCTGACGTAAATGGTATACAGAGTCTTAAACGAATCCTTACTGAGGTATCGGAACGCTATCCTTAGGTTTGCCAGGCGCCCGTATGCTGCAGCAGTTATCTGATTGATGTGCTCTTCAGGAGATATGCTCGGTGTTATACTCACCTCCAGATCTTTTTCCTTGAGTGAGGTTTGCAGTCTTTGGCCATCTAAACTATATTGTGTCTGCGGTCTTCTTTGCCCTTCCCCAATCTTCATGACTTTGCATTTGGCAGGGTTAAACTCAAGGAGCCAGTTGCTGGACCAGGCTTGTAGCCTGTCCAGGTCTCTTTGTAGTACTGCCTGATCCTCATCCGATTTGATTCTTCTCATTAACTTCACATCACCTGCAAACAAGGACACTTCTGAGTCTATCCCTTCCGTTATGTCATTCACATATACCAAGAACAGCACAGGTCCTAGGACTGACCCCTGTGGAACCCCGCTTGTCACAGGCGCCCACTCTGACACTTCGTCACGTACCATGACTCGTTGTTGCCTCCCTGTCAGGTATTCTTTGATCCATTGCAGTGCCTTTCCTGTTATGTGTGCCTGATCCTCTAGCTTTTGCAGTAACCTCTTGTGAGGAACTGTGTCGAAGGCCTTGCAGTCCAAAAAAATGCAGTCGATCCATCCCTCTCTCTATTGTCTTACTTCTGTCACCTTGTCATAAAACTCCAGTAGGTTTGTGAAACAGGATTTTCCTTCCCTGAAACCGTGCTGGTTGTCAATTATACACTTGTTTCTTTCCAGGTGCTCCACCACTCTCCTCCTGATGATCTCTCCACGACTTTGCATACTATACACGTTAGTGATACAGGTCTGTAGTTTAGTGCCTCATGTCTGTCTCCCTTTTTAAAAATTGGGACTACATTTGCCATCTTCCATTCCTCAGGGAGTTGCCCAGTTTCAATTGACATGTTGAAGATCTTTGTTAATGGTACACACAGTATCTCTGCTCCCTCTTTAAAGTTCGCATAGCAGCTTCTTCACCTCCTCCTTGGCTATGTGTACCTCATCCAGCACTTGTTGGTGTACCCCCCTGTTCTGATTTCCTGGAGTCCTACTGCTTTCCACTGTAAATACCTCTTTAAATCTCGTGTTGAGCTCTTGACATACCTCTCGGTCGTTTCTTGTGAACTCCCCATCACCCTTCCTCAGTCTGATTACCTGGTCCTTGACTGTTGATTTCCTCCTGATGTGGCTATACAACAGCTTCGGGTCAGACTTGACTTCGATGCTATGTCATTTTCATATTGTCGCTGAGCCTCCCTTCTTATCTGTGCATATTCGTTTCTGGCTCTTCGGCTAATCTCTTTATTTTCCTGAGTTCTCTGTCTTCTGTACCTTTTCCATTCTCTAGTACACCTAGTTTTTGCCTCCCTACACCTTCGGGTGAACCAAGGACTCGATCTGTTCTTCCCATTATTTCTGTTTCCCATGGGAACAAACCTCTCCTCTGCCTCCTTGCATTTTGTTGCCACATAGTCCATCATTTCTTGTACTGATTTTCCTGTCAGTTCCCTCTCCCACTGAATGTCTTGCAGGAAGTTTCTCATGCCTGAGTAGTTCCCCCTTTTGTATTTTGTTTTTTCCCAGCCTATTCCTGCTACTCTCTCTACTTGAAGCTCAACTATGTAGTCGAAGCACAGAACCACATGATCACTAGCTCCCAGGGGCCTTTCATACATGATATCCTCGATGTCCGAACTACTCAAGGTGAATACAAGGTCCAGTCTTGCTGGTTCATCCTCTCCTCTCTCTCTGGTAGTGTCTCTAACATGTTGATGCATGAGGTTTTCCAGTACCACATCCATCATCTTGGCTCTCCATGTTTCGGGACCCCCATGGGGCTCCAGGTTTTCCCAGTCAATCTCCTTGTGATTGAAATCACCCATAACTAGTAACTTTGCTCCCCCCATGTGTGCTCTTCTGGCCACCTCGGCTAGTGTGTTGACCATTGCTCTGTTGCTCTCATCGTATTCTTCTCTTGGCCTCCTGCAGTTCTGTGGTGGGTTGTACATTACTGCAATTATCACCTTATGTCCCTCAGACTGGATTGTTCCTACTAAGTAGTCCCTTTCGCCCATGCCATCCATTCCTTCCATTTTCTCAAAACCCCACTGGTTTTTAATGAGCAGTGCAACTCCTCCTCCCCCTCTCCTCCCTCTGTCTTTCCTGAAGATTTGATATCCGGATGGAAAGATTGAATCTGTTATTATTCTGGTGAGTTTTGTTTCTGTGAGTGCTATTATGTCTGGGGATGTCTCCTTGATTCTTTCATGCCACTCCTCATACTTGTTATTCCATCTGCATTTGTATACCACACCTTCAACTTCTTTTCTAAGACTGTGGTCTGGGAGGTATATTGGGGTTGGGGAAGTGGGAGACCTGATAAGGAACTATGGGTGGGTGCTGTAGGGGTGGAGTTTGTAATGCAGTGGGTGGGGGCACTGGATATGGCATGGGTGTTTTGGTTTAGAGTGTTTGGTTGCACTGGGCTTGACCTGGTTGGGGGCTTCTATAGGTAGTTGTGAGGGAGGCTGTATTTGATCTTCCTGTGTCTGGGATCTCCTGTCTGTCCCCTCCATCCCCTCTCTTTCCTCCCTTCGCCTTTGTGTGTGTGTGTGTGTGTGTGTGTGTGTGTGTGTGTGTGTGTGTGTGCCCCGTGGCCTGGTGGCTAAAGCTCTCGCTTCACACGGCGAGGGTCCGGGTTCGATTCCCAGCGAAGGTAGAAACATTGGGCGTGTTTCTTTACATCGGTTGTCTATGTTCACCCATCGGTAAAATAGGTACCTGGAAGTTAGTGGACTGGTGTGGGTCGCATCCTGGGACAAAAACTGACCTAATATGCTTGAAATGCTCTTGCATAACAAGCGGCTTTCTCTATAGTAGTATGTCATCGATGTCAGCTAGGACTTTATACCTTGTACATGTACTTGTAGAAATAAAGATATTATTATTATTATTATTATTATTATTATTATTATTATTATTATTATTATTATTATTATTCCTTAACTCAGACATTGTGTGGTGTCAAGAATCATTATATATAATCTCTGTTTAAGTATATATAACAAAACACTCACCACCTAATGTTTGTTGTGTCGTCGTTGATAATAACCAACATAGAGTTGAGGTTGGACAAGGTTGTGTGGAGATCCTGCAGCTCCATGAGGCGAGAGTGAGTGAGGATGAGGAGCCTCGTCGACCACACCATGAGGCGCCCCTTGACGGACCACTTGACGAAGGCGGCGAGGAAGGTTGCCTCGTCACTTATCACCACAATTGTTGTGTATGATGACAACTTCCGCAGCTGTTAATGTAGAAATTATAGTCAATAATCTCCATAAACTGTCAGAGATAAGAGGCTCACCAACCATGAGTAATTGACACAGCTTTTGTATTAACTGGTCATAAATGACCAAATTCCCATTAAATTACCATGAATAACAAAAAGATGCCCTACCTAGGGCAGTAACAATGTAAACATTTTCTTACATCTACGAAACAATGGGCAGACAACCTACCATCTTAACATTATCAACCAGCAGAGAGAGGTGCTCGTCCCTCTGACTGAAATCAGAGCCATTAATTCCTGCTTCAAAAAATCCAACTCCTCCTGGAGACCGTAGATGATCTTGTAACTAAAATGTAAAATATGAAATATAATGAGAAACTAATATATTGTTTGTTAGCACAGTCTAGAATATATACTATAAATGTTCCTTATGGAGTAAGATATCAAGACAAAGTTATCCCAGAGCATGTTGAATCATAAAGTCTTTTACAGCACGTAGTGTAAACAAGAGGATTTATGCCTTCCACTGCTCAGCAACAAATTACAGTGGAAACAAAGGCACTGACACTTAATTTAGGACAGAAAAATATCTGTAATGCTGAAACGTAAATATATATTGTGACAACTTTAGTTTGATTAAAATCACTCTGAATGTCTTTTGGAATATTATATACTCCATCTGAAAAATTACTGATATATAATCTACTTAGGGATTAGTTTATTAATATTCATCAACACAATAAATGGTAATTCACACATCTGTTTTGATTATAGTTCCCAGGATGTTGTTGCCTGGCTCCTCAGACTTTCCTCTCCTTCGGCGATCATCATATACACATTCAGAGGTGGACCTCGATTACCGTAAAAATTTCTGGTCTTCAGTGGTATCTAGTAAACTGTATTGAGGATCTTTAATGAAAAGCCTAGAGTATATTAGGAAGAAAAGTCTAGAAAGTCACCGTGAAGCAAATGACATTTACGAGTGTCTAACACAAAATTTGACACGATTCACAGATTTATTTACATGTAAAGAATAAAAAGGCACAATACCGTGACTGTATTTACATGTAAAGAATAAAAAGGCACAATACCGTGACTAGAACACTACACAAATATCTCTCAGTTCATGGTCCGAGTCGGACTGACACATTATCAAAGATTTCAGTCTCCAATGTGGGAGTATCTGTGAATTATTTACATGTAAATTTTGTAGACAGAGCAGCTTAAGCCATAATATCTAAGGGTCGGTCGTGGTCCTACCTGCATGTAAAAATTGGCCAATGATATTAAGAACTACTGACTTAATTGACCAGAGGATTGCCAGTAACGGCTGTTACTCCCTGGGGGACAGATATGCCATAATTACTTCTCTCGACGAAATTCGTGGTGATAGGCAGTGTTCAGGTGTGGGTTGACAACACCGCAGTTCTTCCCTGGAACACACACACTCCCTAACTCTGTAAGGTTTCTTCACGGTTTCTATAGAGCAGATTGTGTTGTGTGTCCTGTGACTTATCAAAGAGAACTGATGCTATTTTGTTAGTATCTGCTGCAATGTAAATGGAACTTGCTACGTATTTTCTTATTTTATTTCTCGTTATTATTGTGTTCACTTACATATTAACAGTTTGTTCATTTTTTTGTTATATTATTTTATATTCCACGTAGTAGTGTGTATCGAAATAATTACATTTATAGTTTTAATGATACGTTAACGAATGATACATATTTTGGCAAATATTTTGATTGGCTAATCACAGGTCACAGCACACTTGTCTGTCCGCTCATTGGTCGAGAGGTTTTCAATTGTAAGACCTATTTTAATAGCTGCGAATATATATACAAGGAATCGTTCTACTTCAAGCCATTTATACTGATATCGGTTTTATTTATAATTAATGCTGTATAACTGGTTCATTTTGAATTATTTATTTAATACAATTTAGCGGGCTCGTTAACGTAAACAGTTACTCATTACTGATTATTTAATCTGGTCCATTATGAGTTTAGCGTTTAGTTATGATTATAAAAATTAATCTACTTCACTAAGTAATTACATTTTACAACTACGAAATTATTTTCCCACTACCATGAAGATAGTGGAGGGTGAGGTAGCGCCGTCCGTAATGAAAATTACAGAGTAGCTGCCATGTTGTGTTGAGGTCAACACAGCCTCCACCACCTGTGTGACCAGCCAAGCCTCCATCACCTGTGTTGAGAGACCAGTCTGCTGCAGGCGCATCATGGACCACTTCGTGTCCTGTTTACCTGTCAGAAAGTGAAGTTTAAATTCTTAGTTTTATGTTATTATCAATTTTCGAATTATGAATATAAATATTTTTTTCTTAATTGCCGCCCCACGAGTGTCGTGGGGAAGATCAAGTAAAAATTTGTATTAGAGGTCAAGACGACTCATCTTGCATAAATCTGGATGACTGATCAAGCAAGACAAATTATCTTTAAAATTCTTACGACTTGGTTAATATTTTTGTCAACTAACAGAGAAAGCGTATTCTTTGCATTAAATCTAACTTAACCCAGTGTGATCTGTGTCCTGCGAACATCTGCTTCATGGGGGACTCAGTGAATTGTAAAAGACGATA
The DNA here is from genome assembly GCF_038502225.1 of Cherax quadricarinatus. NCBI lineage: Eukaryota > Metazoa > Arthropoda > Malacostraca > Decapoda > Parastacidae > Cherax > Cherax quadricarinatus. Next base: position 38,493,684 of record NC_091317.1, read on the forward strand.
TCTTTCATAAGTTTTAAATAATGGCAAAACTGAACGACAGCAACTAAATCCAAGTGAAGTCTAACAAGAACTGAACTCGATGTTATGAGTGAGCCTGCGTTCTTCCAACTTATGTTTTGTCTGAGTTACATACAACTTACATATACAAGTACATTGTATGATCTACCAACAGGTGCTGGTATCTACACAATATACATATACAAGTACATTGTATGACCTCCAACAGGTATCTACACAACATACATATAAGAGCATAAGAACATAAGAAAGAAGGAACACTGCAACAGGCCTACTGACCCAAGCGGAGCAGGTCCATGTTTCTTCCCCGGATTAGACCAATGACCCACCCCCCGGATTATCCCAATGACCAACCCAGCCTGGTCATCTCCACTCAAGGATGAAGCACTGCACCAGACCCAGCAGCACAAGCTGGTCAGGTCAACTCACACCCACCCACAACCACTCATGTATTTATCTAACCTATTTTTAAAACTACACAACGTTTTAGGCTCAATAACTGTGCTCGGGAGTTTGTTCCACTCATCCACGACTCTATTACCAAACCAGTGCTTTCCTATATCCTTCCTGAATCTGAATTTTTCCAACTTGAAACCATTGCTGCGAGTCCTGTCTTGGCTGAAAATTTTCAGCACCCTATTTACATCCCCTTTATTTATTCCTGTTTTCCATTTATACACCTCGATCATATCCCCCCTAATTCTACGTCTTTCGAGAGAGTGCAGATTCAGGGCCCTCAGTCTGTTCTCATAGGGAAGATTTCTGATACATGGGATCATCTTTGTCATCCTCCTTTGTACTTTTTCCAGAGCATTTATATCCATTCTGTAATACAGTGACCAGAACTGTGCAGCATAGTCTAAATGAGGCCTAACCAAGGATATATAGAGTTAAAGAACAACCTGAGGACTTCTATTATTTATTCTTCTAGATATGAAGCCAAAAATTCTGTTAGCTTTATTGCGAACACTAATGCACTGTTGCCTTGGTTTTAGATTACTGCTAACCAGAACTCCTAAATCCTTTTCGCAATCAGTAGTATTAAGGTCTAAATTATTTAGTTTATATGTGGCATGGTTATTTTCCTGTCCAACATTTAGAACTTTGCATCTGTCAATATTAAACTGCATCTGCCGCTTCTCCGACCATTGCGTCAGTCTATTCAAATCATCCTGGAGTGCTCTAATGTCCTCATTAGAATGAATTGGACGGCCTATTTTGGTGTCATCAGCAAATTTGCTTATATAGCTATTTATTCCCTCATCTATGTCGTTTATGTAAATTATGAACAACAACGGGCCCAACAGTGACCCCTGAGGAACACCGCTTGTGACGTGCCCCCATTCTGATTTCTCCCCATTTATGCAAACTCTCTGCTGTCTATTTGTCAGCCATGCCTCTACCCAGGAAAAAATTTCTCCTCCTATTCCATGTACCCTAAGTTTCCTCAATAGCCTCTGGTGTGGAACTCTATCGAAAGCCTTACTGAAGTCCATATACACAATATCATATTCATTACCATGATCTACCTCCTCAAACATCTTAGAGAAAAAAGTTAGTAAATTCGTAAGACAGGAACGCCCCTTTGTAAAACCGTGTTGAGATTCATTAATCAGTCTATGGCTGTCAAGATGGCTACGAATTGCTTCTGCAATTATTGATTCCATAAATTTTCCCACTATGGAGGTAAGGCTTATTGGTCTATAGTTCGAAGCCAAGGACCTGTCACCTGCCTTGTAAATAGGTATTACATTTGCCATTTTCCACTTATCAGGCACTATGCCAGTTTGTAGTGACATGCTAAAAAGATTAGCCAAAGGTATGCTAAGTTCCTCTTTACATTCCTTTAACACCCTTGCAAACAGTTCATCAGGACCTGGGGATTTGTTAGGTTTTAGTTTCTCTATTTGTCTGAGGACCATGTCACTAGTTACCGCAATCGTACATAGTTTATTATCATCCTGTTCTACATAATCTATTATTTCAGGAATATCGCTAGTATTTTCCTGGGTGAAAACTGAGAGGAAGTAGGTACTGAGAATTTTACACATATCCTTATCACTGTCAGTGATCTGACCAGAGTTACTCTTAAGTGGGCCAATCTTGTCCCTAATCTTACTTCTGTATTCCTGAAAGAACCCTTTTGGGTTAGTCTTTAAATCCCTTGCGACCTTAGGTTCATAATCTCTTTTTGCTTTTCTTATTCCTTTTTTATTTCTCTCTTTAATTGAATATATTGATTTCTTAACTGCCCATCCCCTCTTTTGATACGCCTATATATGCCTCTATTTTAGCCAATGAGATGTTTTAATCTATTGTTCATCCATTTGGGATCATTTTTGTTAGATCTAATTTCCCTACTCGGAACAAAAGTTGTCTGGGCAGCTAGTACTATGCACTGAAAAACGTCATATTGGCAACCAAGATCACCTACCTGACCCATAGTCAGGGCATCCCAATTTAGCCCACCCAAGTAATTTTTCAGTCCCAAGCGAAAATCTGGGACAGAGATTTGATTGCAGTTATCTGGGTAATTCCATGATACATTGAAACTAAGTGATTTGTGATCACTTTCCCCAAGCTCACCATTACCCTCAAGATTATTAATTAGTGAATCTTTGTTGGCAAGAACCAAGTCAAGCAGATTATTTCCTCTAGTTGGTTCTGTCACAAACTGTTCTAAAAAGCAATCCTGAACCGAACCAAGAAAGTCACTAGACTCAAGATTTCCTGTCATATTGTTCCAATCAATTTGTCTAAAGTTAAAATCTCCCATTATCACAACATTTTCATATCTAGATGCCTTATGAATTTCGTCCCATAACAGCTTACTGCCCTCCCTATCAAGGTTTGGGGGCCTATAAATCACACCCAAAATTAATTTGTCACGTCTCTCGAGAAACTTTAGCCAAACATTGTATGACTTACCAACAGGTGCTGGTATCTACACAACTTACATATACAAGTGCATTGTACGACCTACCAACAGGTGCTGGTATCTACAGAACACACATATACACGTACATTGTATGACCTACCAACAGGTACTGGTATCTATACAACATACACATGCAAGCACATTGTATGACCTCCAACAGGTATCTACACAACATACATATACAAGTACATTGTATGACTTACCAACAGGTGCTGGTATCTACACAACTTACATATACAAGTAAACCATACAACGGGTAGGGATAGAACCCGCGATCAGAGAGTCTCGAAACTCCGTGATATGGTTTGTTTGAAATCGTGTCATTACGATTTCGTGAGTCATATACAAGGACATTGAATGACCTACCAACAGGTACTGGTATCTACACAACTTACATATACAAGTGCATTGTATGACCTACCAACAGGTGCTGGTATCTACACAACTTACATATACAAATACATTGTATGACCTACCAACAGGTGCTGGTATCTACGCAACTTACATACACAAGTACATTGTATGACCTACCAACAGGTACTGGTATCTACACAACTTACATATACAAGTGCATTGTATGACCTACCAACAGGTGACACTGCAACTTCTTGGGATCTTAATACTTAGGAATTCTTTGCTTGCCTAATTCTTGGGCACGACCTACTTCCACATTGAACAATGTGACACGACCTATGACTGCTGCACCTCTCCTGCCATACGGTTTATAAGCTGCTTCTCCGCTGATATGCCGTATTCTATTCAAGATTGATGGACTGAACACATCGCCTCAAGGTTGAGGGACTGATTACCTCATTCTCCTCCTGTTCTTCAAGTTTCTCCTACGTATGGACTGATGAAGCCACTGTGTGGCGAAACGTTTCCTCAATAAAGATACCCAAGAGTTGCACATGTGTCTAATTTATCAACATGTCGGTTCTCTGAACCATTCATCTACAAAGTACATTGTATGACCTGCCAACAGGTGCTGGTATCTACACAGCCTACATTTACAAGTACATTGTGTGGCCTACCAACAGGTGCTGGTATCTACACAACTTACATATACAAGTATATTGTATGACCTACCAACAGGTGCTGGTATCTACACAGCTTACATATACAAGTATATTGTATGACCTACCAACAGGTGCTGGTATCTACACAGCTTACATATACAAGTATATTGTATGACCTACCAACAGGGGCGGGTATCTACACAACTTACATATACAAGCACATTGTATGACCTACCAACAGGTGCTGGTATCTACACAACTTACATATACAAGTATATTGTATGACCTACCAACAGGTGCTGGTATCTACACAGCTTACATATACAAGTATATTGTATGACCTACCAACAGGCGCTGGTATCTACACAACTTACATATACAAGCACATTGTATGACCTACCAACAGGTGCTGGTATATACACAACTTACATATACAAGTATATTGTATGACCTACCAACAGGTGCTGGTATCTACACAACTTATATATACAAGTACATTGTATGGCCTACCAACAGGTGCTGGTATCTACACAACTTACATATATAAGTACATTGTATGACCTACCAACAGGTGCTGGTATCTACACAACTTACATATACAAGTACATTGTATGACCTACCAACAGGTGCTGGTATCTACACAACTTATATATTCAAGTACATTGTATGACCTACCAACAGGTGCTGGTATCTACACAACTTACATATATAAGTACATTGTATGACCTACCAACAGGTGCTGGTATCTACACAACTTACGTATACAAGTACATTGTATGACCTACCAACAGGTGCTGGTATCTACACAACTTACATATACCAGTACATTGTATGACCTACCAACAAGTGCTGGTATCTACACAACTTACATATACAAGTACATTGTATGACCTACCAACAGGTGCTGGTATCTACACAACTTACATATACAAGTACATTGTATGACCTACCAACAGGTGCTGGTATCTGCACATCTCCCAAACACACAACAGAAGACAATGGAAACACCATCCACCATATACTCCTCATCCTCTTTACTGAAACAATGCAACGAAAAGATAATTATTGAATATATTAAATATATTGGACGATTCTAAAGAAAAATTACAAATGTTAGTGGACGAATTTGGGAATGTGTGTAAAGGTAGAAAGTTGAAAGTAAACATAGAAAATAGTAAGGTGATGAGAGTATCAAATGATTTAGATAAAGAAAAATTGGATATCAGATTGGGGAGGAGGAGTATGGAAGAAGTGAATGTTTTCAGATACTTGGGAGTTGATGTGTCAGCGGATGGATTTGTGAAGTGGTGCGTTGAGGTATATGTGGAGACAAAAAACGTTATCTATGGAAGCAAAGAAGGGAATGTATGAAAGTATAGTAGTACCAACACTCTTACATGGTGTAGAATTGAGACACTTATGCAACACATGGGAATTTTTATTGAAGAAACGTTTCGCCACACAGTGGCTTCATCAGTCCAATACAAAGCAGAAATGGGTTAGGAGAGGAGAAGTTTGAGGTAATCAGTCCCTCAACCTGGAATCGATGTGTTCAGTCCATCACTCTTGTAGGAAATGCAGCATAGGTTAGGTTAGGTAAGGTTCGTCAGGAAACAGGACAAATGTTTCCTGACGCGGGTCTTAGTCAGATGATGACCCGCCTTTGGAGCTTTTGGTCATCTGACCGAGGCCTTCCGCTGGCTTACCGGTCCACCCCTTTAAAAATTATGGTCATTTATAACCTTCTAAAAATAAAAAGGAAGAAAAAAGTGATGATGCAGCATAGGGCCAGAGAGGTGGCTTATATACTGCAGTGAGATGAGCTGAAGCAGGAGGAGGCGGGATCACAGTGGGACCTGCCACTAGTGTAAGTA
>NC_091317.1:38504529-38578636 GCF_038502225.1 Cherax quadricarinatus
CATCATTCATGCATATTCAGTCTTTGCAGAGGCGCTTAGATACGACAGTTTAGGTGTCCCTCCAAACAGCCAATATCCTAAACCCCTCCTTTAAAGTGCAGGCATTGTGCTTCCCACCTCCAGGACTGAAGTCCAGCTAACCGGTTTCCCTGAATCCTTTCACAAAATATTACCCTGCTCGCACTCCAACAGCTAACCAGGTCTCAAAAACCTTTAGTCTCCATTCACTCTTATCTTACACGCTCACTCACGCTTGCTGGAAGTCCAAGCCCCTCGCCCACTAAACCTCCTTTATCCGTAATATCTCTCCCTCCAGTTTTTCCTAGGACGACTCCTACCCCGCCTTCCTTTCACCTCAGATTCATTCGTTCTCCAAGACATTCTATTTTTTTCCATCCCCTCTAACTGATCAAAACATCTCAACAACCCCCCTTCAGCACTCTGACTAATATTTCCAGTAACTCCATACCTGGACAAGCACCTAAAGTCGGTTCCTGACCAGCCGGGCTGTGGCTCGTACGTTGGTTTGCGTGCAGCCAACAGTAACAGCCTGGTTGATCAGGCTCTAATCCACCAGGAGGCCTGGTCACAGACCGGGCCGCGGGGGCGTTGACCCCCGGAACTCTCTCCAGGTAAACTCCAGGTAAAACCTCCTAATTTCCACACTAAGAATTCGAAGTAAGTTTATTCAGGTGTACACAAATAGTTACATAGATCATCATACATAGCAGCATAAGTGTAAAGTACCCAGGATAACCCAAAACAATTAGACAGAGTGACTTATTTCCACTGCATAATATTTACACCACACATTGTCCTAAGACACGACATCTTCACTGTCTCCAGCCTCCTCGTCTCTGCAGCATTTACAACCCATGGTTAACCTCGTCCTTCATAAACCCATCTGCTGACAAGTCAACTCCCAAATATGTGAACATATTCACTTCTTCCATATTCCTTCCCTCCAATGTGATATCCAATTTTCCTTTATGTAAATCGTTTGATACCCTCAACATCTTACTCTTATCAATGTTCACTTTCAACTTTCTTCCTTTACACACTCTCCCAAACTCTCATTCTACATTATTATAATTTGACGGTTTTCTTATTATTCTTTTTTAGTAATTATTACAGGAAATGGGTTACTAGCTCATTGCTCCCGGCATTTTAGTTGACTTTTACAACACGCATGACTTAGGGAGGAAAGATTCTTATTCCACTTCCTAACTGGTATGAAAGGAAAAGTAATAAGAACAAGAACTATTAAGATAAAATCAAAGAAAACTCAGAGTGTGTATCATAAACGTGTACATGCATGTGTAATGTGACCTAAGTGTAAGTAGAAGTAGCAAGACATACCTGTTATCTTGTGTGTTTATGAGACAGAAAAAAAACACCAGCAACCCTACCATTATGTAAAACAAATACATGTTTCTCTCACACTAATCTGGTAGGACAGTAGAACCTCCCTGGATGGTTGCTGTCTATCAACCTACTAAATATATATACACTGAATTTCCCCTGAAGTACGTTTATTATCTTCTCAGAGGATGATAGACCCCCAGTCCAGTCCTGGAGGTCGTACCTCCCAGGTGTGTAATACATTTTCCTGATATAAAACCTGGAAATGTTACTAAATTTAATAAATGTTTATGTAAAAGATAAATGTTTAGTGACGGGGGAAGCTGGGAATATGACGTAATGTGTATATTGTAGTGGTGTAATTAATCATCAGAGCCAATAGAAATACTACCGGCTGAATCTTGTAACGAGCGGATAAAGAAAATGAAAGTGCATCTGGAAATGTCTAGATATACAGCGCAATTATCAAAATAACGCTGATGAGGAAGTACATCACCTCGTGTACTGTACTAACTTATGTTCGCCTCCCAGTGTGTATTAACCCTCACAACAGGTAACGTAGCTAGTTGTTGGTCAGTATTAGTTGTTGTGTTAGGGAGGCATTAGAATATTAAATGGTATAAAATACCGACAGGTTGTTAGGTAAGACACATATGCAACTTTTCCGTACTCGACTGAAGAAGCCTACTGTGTAGGCGAAACGTTTCGAAATAAAGATACCTAACTGTTGCATATGTGTCTTACCTAACAACAGGGAGGCGTTAGGATATATCACCTATAGAATATATGGGTGATATTATTGTTGTCTAATTATGTGATTAATATGAAATTTGTAGTAATGACAAATATACTAGTGTCAAGTCATATAGTTTCTCTTATAATTGTTATACACTCCGCAGCCTAATTTGCAAGTGTTACTGGCTTAAATTTTAATAATAAATACAGGTAGCATGTGTTCCTAATCTAAGGTCCCCGAAGTGAGTTGGGGAGTTGCGACGGTGGACACTGAAGAAGGGACAGTGTTGTGACCCAGTGTCACTGAAGGAGGGACAGTGTTGTGACCCAGTGTCACAGAGAGGGACAGTGTTGTGACCCAGTGTCACTGAAGGAGGGACAGTGTTGTGACCCAGTGTCACAGAGAGGGACAGTGTTGTGACCCAGTGTCACTGAAGGAAGGACATTGTTGTGACCCAGTGTCACTGAAGGAGGGACATTGTTGTGACCCAGTGTCACTGAAGGAGGGACATTGTTGTGACCCAGTGTCACTGAATTAGGGACATTGTTGTGACCCAGTGTCACTGAAGGAGGGACAGTGTTGTGACCCAGTGTCACTGAAGGAGGGACAGTGTTGTGACCCAGTGTCACTGAAGGAGGGACAGTGTTGTGACCCAGTGTCACTGAAGGAGGGACAGTGTTGTGACCCAGTGTCACTGAAGGAGGGAGAGTGTTGTGACCCAGTGTCACTGAAGGAAGGAGAGTGTTGTGACCCAGTGTCTCTGAAGGAGGGAGAGTGTTGTGACCCAGTGTCTCTGAAGGAGGGACAGTGTTGTGACCCAGTGTCTCTGAAGGAGGGAGAGTGTTGTGACCCAGTGTCACTGAAGGAAGGAGAGTGTTGTGACCCAGTGTCTCTGAAGGAGGGAGAGTGTTGTGACCCAGTGTCTCTGAAGGAGGGACAGTGTTGTGACCCAGTGTCTCTGAAGGAGGGAGAGTGTTGTGACCCTGTGTCACTGAAGGAGGGACAGTGTTGTGACCCAGTGTCTCTGAAGGAGGGAGAGTGTTGTGACCCTGTGTCACTGACGGAGGGACAGTGTTGTGACTCAGTGTCATTGAAGTCCCACAATCTTCAAGACGTATCAATATTAATAAGTTAATATTTGTTTAGATGTGGATGAGAGGTTAATTCAAGATTATTCTTGTAAAAATCCACCCACATAATTCCTCAAAGGGGTAAAGGGTTTCCGTGTTAGAAGCTTGGACATCTAACATGGTTGTGTGAGCGTGTCAGATAACAACGAGTGGAGGAGTGGTTTTTATGATTTTAAATGCTATTGTTTACCTGGAGTTTACCTGGAGAGAGTTTCGGGGGTCAACGCCCCCGCGGCCCGGTCTGTGACCAGGCCTCCTTGTAGTGTGAAGTGTAGTCACAACACTGTCCCTCCTTCAGTGACACTGGGTCACAACTGTCCTTGTAGTGTGAAGAATATAACTTTTATGAAGAGGTTCAGGCAAACCGATTAGCTGGACTTAAGTCGTGGTGGTAACAAGTGTCTGGACCCTCAAGGAGGGACGGGGATGTAGCAGTTTGGAGGGTCATCTCAAATGTGATGCTGGCGCCCTTCTGGTAAGACGGTGACTGGATGAGTGACAGTGAAAGTGTTTTTTTCTTTGTTGGGTCACGGTATGTGTGTATGTGTGTGCTCACCTCACCTAATTGTACTGACCTAATTATGGTTGCAGGGGTCGAATCGTAGCTCCTGTCCCCGCCTCTTCACTGATCACTATTAGGCCCTCTCCCTCTGCTCCATGAGCTTTATCATACCTCATTTTAAATCAAAGTATGAATCCTGCCTCCACTACATCATTTTCCAGACTATTCCACTTCCTGACAAGTCTTTGGCTTAAGAAATGCTGTGTGTGTGTGTCTGTGTGTGTCTGTGTGTGTGTGTCTGTGTGTGTGTGTGTCTGTGTGTGTGTGTGTGTGTGTGTGTGTGTGTGTGTGTGTGTGTGTGTCTGTGTCTGTGTGTCTGTGTGTCTGTGTGTCTGTGTGTCTGTGTACTCACCTATTTGTGGTTGCAGGGGTCGAGTCTTAGCTCCTGGCCCCGCCTCTTCACCGGTTGCTACTGGGCCCTCTCTCTCCCCGCTCCATGAGCTTTATCAAACCTCGTCTTAAAACTGTGTATGGTTCCTGCCTCCACTACGTCATTTTCTAGGCTATTCCACTGCCTTACAACTCTATGACTGAAGAAATACTTCCTACTATCTCTCTGAATCATTTGTGTCTTCAACTTCCAATTGTGGCCTCTTGTTTCTGTGTCCCCTCCCTGGAACATCCTGTCTTTGTCCACCTTGTCTATTCCACGCAGTATTTTATATGTCGTTATCATGTCTCCCCTGACCCTCCTGTCCTCCAGTGTCGTCAGGCCGATATCCCTTAATCTTTCTTCATAGGACATTCCCCTTAGCTCTGGAACTAACCTTGTCGCAAACCTTTGTACTTTCTCTAGTTTCTTGACGTGCTTTATCAAGTGCGGGTTCCAAACAGGTGCTGCATACTCCAGTATGGGCCTGACATACACGGTGTACAGTGTCTTGAATGATTCCTTACTAAGGTATCGGAATGCTGTTCTCAGGTTTGCCAGGCGCCCATGTGCTGCAGCAGTTATCTGATTGATGTGTGCTTCCGGAGACATGCTCGGTGTTATACTCACCCCAAGATCTTTCTCCTTGAGTGAGGTTTGCAGTCTTTGGCCACCTAGCCTATACTCTGTCTGTGGTCTTCTGTGCCCTTCCCCTATCTTCATGACTTTGCATTTGGCAGGATTAAATTGGAGAAGCCATTTGCTGGACCAGGTGTCCAGTCTGCCCAGGTCTCTTTGAAGTCCTGCCTGGTCCTCATCAGATTTAATTCTCCTCATTAACTTCACATCATCTGCAAACAGGGACACTTCTGAGTCTAACCCTTCCATCATGTTCACATATACCAAAAATAGCACTGGTCCTAGGACCGACCCCTGTGGGACCCCGCTCGTCACAGGTGCCCACTGTGATACATCATTACGTACCATGACTCGTTGTTGCCTCCCTGTCAGGTATTCTCTGATCCATTGCAGTGCCCTTCCTGTTATATGCGCCTGATGCTCTAGCTTCTGCACTAATCTCTTGTGAGGAACTGTGTCAAAGGCCTTCTTGCAGTCCAAGAAGATGCAATCAACCCACCCCTCTCTCTCGTGTCTTACTTCTGTTATTTTATCATAAAACTCCAGAAGGTTTGTGACACAAGATTTGCCTTCCGTGAATCCGTGCTGGTTGGCATTTATACTCTTGTTCCGTTCCAGGTGCTCCACCACTCTCCTCCTGATAATCTTCTCCATAATTTTGCATACTATACACGTCAATGACACAGGTCTATAGTTTAGTGCCTCTTTTCTGTCTCCTTTTTTAAAAATGGGAACTACATTTGCCGTCTTCCATACCTCAGGTAGTTGCCCAGTTTCCAGGGACGTGTTGAAGATTGTGGTAAGTGGCACGCACAACATATCTGCTCCCTCTCTAAGGACCCACGGGGAGATGTTGTCCGGTCCCATTGCCTTTGAGGTATCGATGTCCCTTAGCAGTTTCTTCACCTCCTCCTCATCTGTATGTATGTCGTCCAACACTTGTTGGTGTATTCCTTGCTGGTGTCCCCATCTGGTCTGTCCCCCCAGAGTCCTTCCTGTCTCTACTGTAAATACTTCCTTAAATCTTGTGTTTAGCTCCTCACATACCTCTTGATCGTTTCTTGTGAGTTCTCCACCTTCTTTCCTCAGCCTTATCACCTGGTCCTTGACTGTTGTCTTCCTCCTAATGTGGCTATACAGCAGTTTCGGGTCAGATTTGACTTTCGATGCTATGTCGTTTTCATACTGTCGCTGGGCCTCCCTCCTTATCTGTGCATACTCGTTTCTGGTTCTTCTACTAATCTCCTTGTTTTCCTGGGTCCTATGCCTCCTGTACCTTTTCCATTCTCTGTTGCACTTAGTTTTTGCCTCCCTACACCTTCGGGTAAACCAAGGACTCGTTTTGGTCTTCCTATTATTTCTGTTTCCCTTGGGAACAAAACTTTCCTCTGCCTCCTTGCACTTTGTTGCCACATATTCCATCATCTCGTTTACTGATTTTCCTACCATTTCTCTGTCCCACTGAACCTCCTGCAGGAAGTTTCTCATACCTGTGTAGTCCCCCATTTTATAGTTTGGCCTGTCCCCTTCAGTTCCTGTTACCTTCTCCACTTGTAACTCTACTATATAGTCAAAACTCAGAACCACGTGATCGCTAGCTCCAAGGGGCCTCTCGTAAGTGATGTCCTCAATGTCTGAACTGCTCAGGGTGAACACAAGATCCAGTCTTGCTAGTTCATCCTCCCCTCTCTCTCTGGTTGTGTCCCTGACATGTTGATGCATGAGGTTTTCAAGTACCACATCCATCATCTTGGCTCTCCATGTTTCGGGACCCCCATGAGGCTCCAGGTTTTCCCAGTCGATCTCCCTGTGGTTGAAATCGCCCATTACCAGTAACTTTGCTCTGCTCGAGTGAGCTCTTCTTGCCACCTCAGCCAGTGTGTCCACCATCACCCTGTTGTTTTCTTCGTACTCCTCTCTTGGCCTCCGGCAGTTCTGTGGTGGGTTATACATTACTCCAATGACTACTTTATGTTCTCCGGACTGAATTGTACCTACAATGTAGTCTCTTTCTCCAATCATGTCCATGCCTTCCATTTCCTCAAATCCCCATCGGTGTTTTATGAGCAGTGCAACCCCTCCTCCCCCTCTACTCCTTCTATCTTTCCTCAGGATCTGATATCCTGTTGGGAAAATTGTGTCTGTTATTGTCTCAGTGAGTTTTGTTTCTGTGACTGCTATGATGTCTGGGGATTTTTCACTGATTCTTTCGTTCCACTCCTCATGTTTATTCGTTATTCCATCCGCGTTTGTGTACCAAACCTTCAGTTTCTTTTCTATCATTGTGGTCATGCATGAATATTAGGGTTGGGGGAGCGAGAGCCTTGGTGGGGGCCTATATGGGGCTGTGGTGTAGGTGGGGTTTGTGTTGATGGGGGTGGGGTCAGAATGCCCATAAGGGACAGCTGTTGGGGTGAGGTTTGTGATATGGGGGTTGGTGGCAGAGGGAACAGTGAGTGGGTTGTAGTATATGGGTCTGTGTGTGTGTGTGTGTGTGTGTGTGTGTCTGTGTGTGTGTCTGTGTGTGTGTGTGTGTGTGTGTGTGTGTGTGTGTGTGTGTGTCTGTGTGTGTGTGTGTGTGTGTGTTTGTGTATGTGTGTGTGTGTGTGTCTGTGTGTGTGTGTGTGTGTGTGTGTGTGTGTGTCTGTGTGTGCGTGTGTGTCTGTGTGTCTTTGTGTGTGTGTGTGTGTGTGTGTGTGTGTGTCTGTGTGTGTGTGTGTGTGTGTGTGTGTGTCTGTGTGTCTGTCTGTGTGTGTGTGTGTGTGTGTGTGTGTGTGTGTGTGTGTGTGTGTGTGTGTGTGTGTGTGTGTGTGTGTGTGTGTGTGCGTGTGTGTGTGTGTCTGTGTGTGTGTGTGTGTGTGTGTTTGTGTGTTTTCCATACCTCCTTATTCAACTCTATATACTTAAAATCACATATTCTAGGACGAGATTAAGAACTTTCTGTAGCTCAGATAATTCCCTGGGATTTAATTAACAAAACAGTATAGAGACATTTTATTTCATCAGAGCTCCGTAGCAGCGGCACTAATATACATTTAAATCGTGAATTTGCATAACGTCACAAACTAAAAATAGTTAGGTATAAGGAACATACATTACATATACATACAAACAGATATAAAGGGCATATATATCGAGATGTGTGTATATCTCAGTGTATATACTGACACTTCACTTGACAGGTGGTCTTAATGACCTTGATTAACTGATCACTTATAACTAGTACTGAAGAGTTGTATACAATGTGGTATTCTTGATTGCCAGTGTCCTTGATGGTCAGTGTTCTTGATAATCAGTGTTCTTGATGATCAGTGTTCTTGACGATCAGTGTTCTTGATAATCAGTGTTCTTGATGATCAGTGTTCTTGATAATCAGTGTTCTTGATTATCAGCGTTCTTGATGGTCAGTGTTCTTGATGATCAGTGTTCTTGATGGTCAGTGTTCTTGATGATCAGTGTTCTTGATAATCAGTGTTCTTGATGATCAGTGTTCTTGATGATCAGTGTTCTTGATGGTCAGTGTTCTTGATGATCAGTGTTCTTGATGATCAGTGTTCTTGATTATCAGTGTTCTTGATGATCAGTGTTCTTGATGATCAGTGTTCTTGATTATCAGTGTTCTTGATCAGTGTTCTTGATGATCAGTGTTCTTGATGATCAGTGTTCTTGATGATCAGTGTTCCTGATGATCAGTGTTCTTGATGATCAGTGTACTTGATGATCAGTGTTCTTGATGATCAGTGTTCTTTATGATCAGTGTTCTTGATGATCAGTGTTCTTGATGATCAGTGTTCTTGATGATCAGTGTTCTTGATGATCAGTGTTCTTGATGATCAGTGTTCTTGATAATCAGTGTTCTTGATGATCAGTGTTCTTGATTATCAGTGTTCTTGATGATCAGTGTTCTTGATGATCAGTGTTCTTGATGATCAGTGTTCTTGATGATCAGTGTTCTTGATGATCAGTGTTCTTGATGATCAGTGTTCTTGATGATCAGTGTTCTTGATGATCAGTGTTCTTGATGATCAGTGTTCTTGATGATCAGTGTTCTTGATGATCAGTGTTCTTGATGATCAGTGTTCTTGATGATCAGTGTTCTTGATGATCAGTGTTCTTGATGATCAGTGTTCTTGATGATCAGTGTTCTTGATGATCAGTGTTCTTGATGATCAGTGTTCTTGATGATCAGTGTTCTTGATTATCAGTGTTCTTGATGATCAGTGTTCTTGATAATCAGTGTTCTTGATTATCAGTGTTCTTGATTATCAGTGTTCTTGATGATCAGTGTTCTTGATGATCAGTGTTCTTGATGATCAGTGTTCTTGATAATCAGTGTCCTTGATGATCAGTGTTCTTGATGATCAGTGTTCTTGATGATCAGTGTTCTTGATGATCAGTGTTCTTGATGATCAGTGTTCTTGACGATCAGTGTTCTTGATGATCAGTGTTCTTGATGATCAGTGTTCTTGATGATCAGTGTTCTTGATGATCAGAGTTCTTGATGATCAGTGTTCTTGATGATCAGTGTTCTTGATGATCAGTGTTCTTGATGATCAGTGTTCTTGATAATCAGTGTTCTTGATGATCAGTGTTCTTGATGATCAGTGTTCTTGATAATCAGTGTTCTTGATGATCAGTGTTCTTGATAATCAGTGTTCTTGATTATCAGCGTTCTTGATGGTCAGTGTTCTTGATGATCAGTGTTCTTGATGGTCAGTGTTCTTGATGATCAGTGTTCTTGATAATCAGTGTTCTTGATGATCAGTGTTCTTGATGATCAGTGTTCTTGATGGTCAGTGTTCTTGATGATCAGTGTTCTTGATGATCAGTGTTCTCGATTATCAGTGTTCTTGATGATCAGTGTTCTTGATGGTCAGTGTTCTTGATGATCAGTGTTCTTGATCAGTGTTCTTGATGATCAGTGTTCTTGATGATCAGTGTTCTTGATGATCAGTGTTCCTGATGATCAGTGTTCTTGATGATCAGTGTACTTGATGATCAGTGTTCTTGATGATCAGTGTTCTTTATGATCAGTGTTCTTGATGATCAGTGTTCTTGATGATCAGTGTTCTTGATGATCAGTGTTCTTGATGATCAGTGTTCTTGATGATCAGTGTTCTTGATAATCAGTGTTCTTGATGGTCAGTGTTCTTGATGATCAGTGTTTTTAATGATCAGTGTTCTTGATGGTCAGTGTTCTTGATGATCAGTGTTCTTGATGATCAGTGTTCTTGATGATCAGTGTTCTTGATGATCAGTGTTCTTGATGATTAGTGTTCTTGATGATCAGTGTTCTTGATGATCAGTGTTCTTGATGATCAGTGTTCTTGATGATCAGTGTTCTTGATGATCAGTGTTCTTGATGATCAGTGTTCTTGATGATCAGTGTTCTTGATGATCAGTGTTCTTGATGATCAGTGTTCTTGATGATCAGTGTTCTTGATGATCAGTGTTCTTGATGATCAGTGTTCTTGATGATCAGTGTTCTTGATGATCAGTGTTCTTGATGATCAGTGTTCTTGATGATCAGTGCTCTTGATGATCAGTGCTCTTGATGATCAGTGTTCTTGATGATCAGTGTTCTTGATGATCAGTGTTCTTGATTATCAGTGTTCTTGATGATCAGTGTTCTTGATAATCAGTGTTCTTGATGATCAGTGTTCTTGATTATCAGTGTTCTTGATGATCAGTGTTCTTGATGATCAGCGTTCTTGATGATCAGTGTTCTTGATAATCAGTGTCCTTGATGATCAGTGTTCTTGATGATCAGTGTTCTTGATGATCAGTGTTCTTGATGATCAGTGTTCTTGATGATCAGTGTTCTTGATGATCAGTGTTCTTGATTATCAGTGTTCTTGATGATCAGTGTTCTTGATGATCAGTGTTCTTGATGATCAGTGTTCTTGATGATCAGTGTTCTTGATGATCAGTGTTCTTGAAAATCAGTGTTCTTGATTATCAGTGTTCTTGATTATCAGTGTTCTTGATGATCAGTGTTCTTGATGATCAGTGTTCTTGATGATCAGTGTTCTTGATAATCAGTGTCCTTGATGATCAGTGTTCTTGATGATCAGTGTTCTTGATGATCAGTGTTCTTGATGATCAGTGTTCTTGATGATCAGTGTTCTTGATGATCAGTGTTCTTGATGATCAGTGTTCTTGATGATCAGTGTTCTTGATGATCAGTGTTCTTGATAATCAGTGTTCTTGATAATCAGTGTTCTTGATAATCAGTGTTCTTGATGATCAGTGTTCTTGATGATCAGTGTTCTTGATGATCAGTGTTCTTGATGATCAGTGTTCTTGATCAGTGTTCTTGATGATCAGTGTTCTTGATGATCAGTGTTCTTGATAATCAGTGTCCTTGATGATCAGTGTTCTTGATAATCAGTGTTCTTGATGATCAGTGTTCTTGATGATCAGTGTTCTTGATGATCAGTGTTCTTGATGATCAGTGTTCTTGATAATCAGTGTTCTTGATGATCAGTGTTCTTGATGATCAGTGTTCTTGATGATCAGTGTTCTTGATGATCAGTGTCCTTGATAATCAGTGTTCTTGATGATCAGTGTTCTTGATAATCAGTGTCCTTGATGATCAGTGTTCTTGATGATCAGTGTTCTTGATGATCAGTGTTTTTGATGATCAGTGTTCTTGATAATCAGTGTCCTTGATAATCAGTGTTCTTGATGATCAGTGTTCTTGATAATCAGTGTCCTTGATAATCAGTGTTCTTGATGATCAGTGTCCTTGATTATCAGTGTTCTTGATGATCAGTGTCCTTGATTATCAGTGTTCTTGATGATCAATGTTCTTGATGATCAGTGTTCTTGATAATCAGTGTTCTTGTCACTGTACACTAAATAACTAACTTACTAAGCATAATATTTTAATTACATGAGGCCTCTCAACAAATGACTCACACTTTGTTGATGACTGAACTATGGTCCAGAACGGACCGTCAGGTTACAGCTGGTCCAGAACGGACCGTCAGGTTACAGCTGGTCCAGAACGGACCGTCAGGTTACAGCTGGTCCAGAACGGACCGTCAGGTTACAGCTGGTCCAGAACGGACCGTCAGGTTACAGCTGGTCCAGAACGGACCGTCAGGTTACAGCTGGTCCAGAACGGACCGTCAGGTTACAGTTGGTCCAGAACGGACCGTCAGGTTACAGTTGGTCCAGAACGGACCGTCAGGTTACAGTTGGTCCAGAACGGACCGTCAGGTTACAGCTGGTCCAGAACGGACCGTCAGGTTACAGCTGGTCCAGAACGGTCCGTCAGGTTACAGCTGGTCCAGAACGGACCGTCAGGTTACAGTTGGTCCAGAACGGACCGTCAGGTTACAGCTGGTCCAGAACGGACCGTCAGGTTACAGTTGGTCCAGAACGGACCGCCAGGTTACAGCTGGTCCAGAACGGACCGTCAGGTTACAGTTGGTCCAGAACGGACCGTCAGGTTACAGCTGGTCCAGAACGGACCGTCAGGTTACAGCTGGTCCAGAACGGTCCGTCAGGTTACAGCTGGTCCAGAACGGACCGTCAGGTTACAGCTGGTCCAGAACGGACCGTCAGGTTACAGCTGGTCCAGAACGGTCCGTCAGGTTACAGCTGGTCCAGAACGGACCGTCAGGTTACAGCTGGTCCAGAACGGACCGTCAGGTTACAGCTGGTCCAGAACGGACCGTCAGGTTACAGCTGGTCCAGAACGGACCGTCAGGTTACAGCTGGTCCAAAACGGACCGTCAGGTTACAGCTGGTCCAGAACGGACCGTCAGGTTACAGCTGGTCCAGAACGGACCGTCAGGTTACAGCTGGTCCAGAACGGACCGTCAGGTTACAGCTGGTCCAGAACGGTCCGTCAGGTTACAGCTGGTCCAGAACGGACCGTCAGGTTACAGCTGGTCCAGAACGGACCGTCAGGTTACAGTTGGTCCAGAACGGACCGTCAGGTTACAGCTGGTCCAGAACGGACCGTCAGGTTACAGCTGGTCCAGAACGGTCCGTCAGGTTACAGCTGGTCCAGAACGGACCGTCAGGTTACAGCTGGTCCAGAACGGACCGTCAGGTTACAGCTGGTCCAGAACGGACCGTCAGGTTACAGCTGGTCCAGAACGGACCGTCAGGTTACAGCTGGTCCAGAACGGACCGTCAGGTTACAGCTGGTCCAGAACGGACCGTCAGGTTACAGCTGGTCCAGAACGGACCGTCAGGTTACAGCTGGTCCAGAACGGACCGTCAGGTTACAGCTGGTCCAGGGCCGACCATCAAGTTACAGCTGGTCTAGGGCTGACAATCAAGTTACTGCTGGTCCAGGACGGACCATCAAGCTACAGCTGGTTCAGGACGGACCATCAGGTTACAGCTGGTCCAGGACGAACCATCAAGTTACAGCTGGTCCAGGAAGGACCATCAACTTACAGCTGGTCCAGGGCTGACAATTAAGTTACAGCTGATCCAGGACGGACCATCAGGCTACAGTTGGTCCAGAACGAACCATCAAGTTACAGCTGGTCCAGAACGGTCCGTCAGGTTACAGCTGGTCCAGAACGGACCGTCAAGTTACAGCTGGTCCAGAACGGACCGTCAAGTTACAGCTGGTCCAGAACGGACCGTCAGGTTACAGCTGGTCCAGAACGGTCCGTCAGGTTACAGCTGGTCCAGAACGGACCGTCAGGTTACAGCTGGTCCAGAACGGACCGTCAGGTTACAGCTGGTCCAGAACGGACCGTCAGGTTACAGCTGGTCCAGAACGGACCGTCAGGTTACAGCTGTTTCAGGACGGACCATCAGGTTACAGCTGGTCCAGAACGAACCATCAAGTTACAGCTGGTCCAGGGCTAACCATCAAGTTACAGCTGGTCCAGGACGAACCATCAAGTTACAATTGGTCCAGGACGAACCATCAAGTTACAGCTAGTCCAGGACGAACCAACAAGTTACAATTGGTCCAGGACGAACCATCAAGTTGCAGCTGGTCAAGGACGGACCATCAAGTTACAATTGGTCCAGGACGAACCATCAGGTTACAGCTGGTCCAGGACGGACCATCAAGTTACAATTGGTCCAGGACGAACCATCAAGTTACAGCTGGTCCAGGACGAACCATCAAGTTACAGCTGGTCCAGGACGGACCATCAAGTTACAGCTGGTCCAGGACGGACCATCAAGTTACAGCTGGTCCAGGACGAACCATTAAGTTACAGCTGGTCCAGGACGAACCATCAAGTTACAATTGGTCCAGGACGGACCATCAAGTTACAATTGTTCCAGGACGAAACATCAAGTTACAATTGGTCCAGGACGATCCATCAAGTTACAATTTGTCCAGGACGGACCATCAAGTTGCAATTGGTCCAGGACGACCCATCAAGTTACAATTGGTCTAGGACGGACCATCAAGTTACAATTGGTCCAGGACGAACCATCAAGTTACAGCTGGTCCAGGACGAACCATCAAGTTACAGCTGGTCCAGGACGGACCATGAAAGTTACAGTTGGTCCATGACGAACCATCAAATTACAATTGATCCAGAACGAACCATCAAGTTACAATTGGTCCAGGACGAACCATCAAGTTACAATTGGTCCAGGATGAACCATCATGTTACAATTGGTCCAGAACGGACCATCAAGTTACAATTGGTCCAGGACGAACCATCAAGTTACAATTGGTCCAGGACGAACCATCAAGTTACAATTGGTCCAAGACGAACCATCAAGTTACAATTGGTCCAGAACAAACCATCAAGTTACAATTGGTCCAAGAAGAACCATCAAGTTACAATTGGTCCAGGAAGAACCATCAAGTTATAATTGGTCCAGGACGAACCACCAAGTTACAATTGGTCCAGGACGAACCATCAAGTTACAATTGGTCCAGGACGAACCATCAAGTTACAATTGGTCCAGGACGAAACATCAAGTTACAGCTGGTCCAGGACGAACCATCAAGTTACAATTGGTCCAGGACGAACCATCAAGTTACAATTGGTCCAGGACGGACCATCAAGTTACAATTTGTCCAGAATGAATCATAAAGTTACAATTGGTCCATGACGAACCATCAAGTTACAATTGATCCAGGACGAACCATCAAGTTACAATTGGTCCATGACGAACCATCAAGTTACAGTTGGTCCAGGACGAACCATCAAGTTACAATTGATCCATGACGAACCATCAAGTTACAGTTGGTCCAGGACGAACCATGAAGTTACAATTGATCCAGGACGAACCATCAAGTCAAATTGGTCCATGGCGAACCATCAAGTTACAATTGATCAAGGACGAACCATGAAGTTACAATTGGTCCAGTACGAACCATCAAGTTACAATTGGTCCAGGACGAACCATCATGTTACAATTGATCCAGGACGAACCATGAAGTTACAATTGGTCCAGTACGAACCATCAAGTTACAATTGGTCCAGGACGAACCATCAAGTTACAAATGTCCCAGGACGAACCATCAAGTTGCAGCTGGTCCAGGACGGACCATCAAGTTAAAATTGGTCCAGGATGAACAATCAAGTTACAATTGGTCCAGGACGATCCATCAAGTTACAATTGGTCCAGGACGAACCATCAAGTTACAGTTGGTCCAGGATGAACCATCAAGTTACATTTGGTCCAGGACGGACCATAAAGTTACATACAACTGGTCCAGGACGAACCATCAAGTTACAATTGGTCCAGGACGAACCATCAAGTTACAATTGGTCCAGGACGGACCATCAAGGTACAATTTGTCCAGGACGAACCATCAGGTTACAATTGGTCCATGACGAACCATCAAGTTACAATTGACCCAGGACGAACCATCAAGCTACAATTGGTCCAAGACGAACCATCAAGTTACAATTGGTCCAGGATGAACCATCATGTTACAATTGGTCCAGGACGGACCATCAAGTTACAATTGGTCCAGGACGAAACATCAAGTTACATTTGGTCCAAGACGAACCATCAAGTTACAATTGGTCCAGCACAAACCATCAAGTTACAATTGGTCCAGGACAAACCATCAAGTTACAATTGGTCCAGGACGAACCATCAAGTTACAATTGACCCAGGACGAACCATCAAGTTACAATTGGTCCAAGACGAACCATCAAGTTACAATTGGTCCAGGATGAACCATCATGTTACAATTGGTCCAGGACGGACCATCAAGTTACAATTGGTCCAGGACGAACCATCAAGTTACAATTGGTCCAAGACGAACCATCAAGTTACAATTGGTCCAGGACAAACCATCAAGTTACAATTGGTCCAGGACGAACCATCAAGTTACATTTGGTCCAGGACGAAACATCAAGTTACAGCTGGTCCAGGACGGACCATCAAGTTACAATTGGTCCAGGACGAACCATCAAGTTACAATTGGTCCAAGACGGACCATCAAGTTACAATTGGTCCAGGACAAACCATCAAGTTACAATTGGTCCAGGACGAACCATCAAGTTACAATTGGTCCAGGACGAACCATCAAGTTACAATTGGTCCAGGACGAACCATCAAGTTACAATTGGTCCAGGACGAACCATCAAGTTACAATTGGTCCAGGACGAACCATCAAGTTGCAGTTGGTCCAGGACGAAACATCAAGTTACAGCTGGTCCAGGACGGACCATCAAGTTACAATTGGTCCAAGACGAGCCATCAAGTTACAATTGGTCCAGGACGAACCATCAAGTTACAATTGGTTCAGTACGAACCATCAAGTTACAATTGGTCCAGGACGAAACATCAAGTTACAGCTGGTCCAGGACGGACCATCAAGTTACAATTGGTCCAAGACGGACCATCAAGTTACAATTGGTCCAGGACAAACCATCAAGTTACAATTGGTCCAGGACGAACCATCAAGTTACAATTGGTCCAGGACGAACCATCAAGTTACAATTGGTCCAGGACGAACCATCAAGTTACAATTGGTCCAGGACGAACCATCAAGTTACAATTGGTCCAGGACGAACCATCAAGTTACAATTGGTCCAGGACGAAACATCAAGTTACAGCTGGTCCAGGACGGACCATCAAGTTACAATTGGTCCAGGACGAACCATCAAGTTACAATTGGTCCAAGACGAACCATCAAGTTACAATTGGTCCAGGACAAACCATCAAGTTACAATTGGTCCAGGACGAACCATCAAGTTACAATTGGTCCAGTACGAACCATCAAGTTACAATTGGTCCAGGACGAAACATCAAGTTACAGCTGGTCCAGGACGGACCATCAAGTTACAATTGGTCCAAGACGAGCCATCAAGTTACAATTGGTCCAGGACGAACCATCAAGTTACAATTGGTCCAGGACGAACCATCAAGTTACAATTGGTCCAGGACGGACCATCAAGTTACAATTGGTCCGTGACGAACCATCAAGTTACAATTCATCCAGGACGAACCATCAAGTTACAATTGGTCCAGGACGGACCATCAAGTTACAATTGGTCCGTGACGAACCATCAAGTTACAATTGATCCAGGACGAACCATCAAGTTACAATTGGTCCAGGACGAACCATCAAGTTACAATTGGTCCAGGACGAACCGTCAAGTTACAATTGGTCCAGGACGAACCATCAAGTTACAATTGGTCCAGGGCGAACCATCAAGTTACAATTGGTCCAGGACGAACCATCAAGTTATAATTGGTCCAGGACGAACCATCAAGTTACAATTGGTCCAGGGCGAACCATCAAGTTACAATTGGTCCAGGACGAACCATCAAGTTATAATTGGTCCAGGACGAACCATCAAGTTACAATTGGTCCAGGACGAACCATCAAGTTACAATTGGTCCAGGACGAACCATCAAGTTTCAATTGGTCCAACACGCACCATCAAGTACAATTGGTCCAGGACGAACCATCAAGTTACAATTGGTCCAGAACGAACCATCAAGTTACAATTGGTCCAGGGCGAACCATCAAGTTACAATTGGTCCAGGACGGACCATCAAGTTACAATTGGTCCAGGACGGACCATCAAGTTACAATTGGTCCAGGACGAACCATCAAGTTACAATTGGTCCAGGACGGACCATCAAGTTACAATTGGTCCAGGACGAACCATCAAGTTTCAATTGGTCCAGGACGAACCATCAAGTTACAGTTGGTCCAGGACGGACCATCAAGTTACAATTGGTCTAGGACGAACCATCAAGTTACAATTGGTCCAGGACCAACCATCAAGTTACAATTGGTCCAGGACGGACCATCAAGTTACAATTGGTCCAGGACGGACCATCAAGTTACAATTGGTTCAGGATGGTCCACCTTTTAGAGTTACTATAAAATGTGGGTTATTTGTGAATTGTTCCACCCACGTTATTGTTCCACACACGGTATTGTTCCACACACGTTATTGTTCCACACACGGTATTGTTCCACACACGGTATTGTTCCACACACGGTATTGTTCCACACACGGTATTGTTCCACACACGGTATTGTTCCACACACGGTATTGTTCCACACACGGTATTGTTCCACACACGGTATTGTTCCATACACGGTATTGTTCCACACACGGTAATGTTCCACCAACGGTATTGTTCCACCCACGTTATTGTTCCACCCACAGTATTGTTCCACACGGTGTTTTTTTACTCAAAGTATTGTTCCACCCACGGTATTGTTCCACCCACGGTATTGTTCCACCCACAGTATTGTTCCACCCACAGTATTGTTCCACCTACTGTATTGGTCTACACGGTGATGTTCTACCCACAGTTTTGTTCCACCCACGGTATTGTTCCACCCATGGTATTGTTCCACCCACAGTATTGTTCCACACGGTGTCTTTTTACTCACAGTATTGTTCCACCCACGGTATTGTTCCACCCACGGTATTGTTCCACCCACAGTATTGTTCCACACGGTGTTTTTTTACTCACAGTATTGTTCCACGCACGGTATTGTTCCACCCACGGTATTGTTCCACCCATGGTATTGTTCCACCCACGGTATTGTTCCACCCCCAATATTCTGATTTATTCTTCGTTGTATATACAACAAAAAAATCTAATTTAACAGTAAGATAATCTCAAAATACTTAATTTAGAGGGTATATAGTTAGTTTTATTGTGTGTGTGTGTGTGTGTGTGTGTGTGTGTGTGTGTGTGTGTGTGTTTGTGTGTGTACTCACGTAGTTGGTTTAGAAAGACACGTAAGCAAACACTATAACATATTTATTAGAAAACGTTTCGGTCCTGGAACCTTGATCACTTCTAACATACAGAGGTAGAAAGACATTATATATATAGGCGGAGAGTGAGATGTGACGCACGTGACCTGAGGAATGTCATAAGAACATAAGAATGGAGGAACACTGTATAAGGCCTACTGGCTCATGCGAGGCAGGTCTTTTTCAAAACAACCTCTACCTATGATGAGGACGGGTAGACGATGAAATCATGTGACTCCTGTGTTGTTGGGTTGGTGCTGCTTAAGTATCATGTATGCCAATGTTTTTGAAATTTTGTAGTTTCCAGTGTTGCGTTCTATAGTGTCGGTGACGGCGATTAGTGAGGCTTCTAGGCACCGTCGGCGTCTGAGGTCTGGTTCGGTGAGAACGAGTTCATCAAATGCCCCGTGGAGTCTCTGTGGAGGACACAGGCGTACCTTACATCGTCTCTGTTAGAGGCATTTCGATGCTCATTCAGGCGGACTGCAAGATCTCTGCCTGTCTCGCCTACATATTTCTTGGGACAGAACCCACAGGGGATAGTGTAGACGCCTGCTGTAGAAGTTAGAGGTGTGGGGCTGCGTTTCGTAGTGAGGTCTTTGATAGATGATGTGTTTATGGTGGAAACGTTGATGTTACTCATAGCAAGTGCCCGGCGAGTATTCGTGGCAACATCGCCACATGGGAGTACTATGAACTGTTTAGGGGGCTGTTCCATGGGCGGTTTGTTGAGGATAGTTTGTGCCTTGAGTCTGCAATCTCGGATGAAGAAAGATGGGAACTGAAGACGTGTAAAGGCTTGTGTTATGTAAGTGCATTCTTCTTCTAGAAAACAAGGGCTGGAGATGCGAAGAGCTCTCAAGAAGAAGCCAATGAGGACTCCTCTCTTAGTGCGGGTGTCTTGGTGTGAATAAAAGTGTATAAGATCGTCCTTGTTGGTAGGTTTTCTATACACTTTGAAGAGAAGTTTGTCACTGTCGGGAGATCTGCACAGTAGAACGTCGAGGAAAGGAAGTTTGCCATCATTTTCGAGTTCAAGTGTAAACTTTATTGATGGTTCAACTGCATTGATCTTGTAGAGAAGGGCCTGGATATTGAGACGTCTCGGATAGAAAACCAATATATCATCAACGTATCTTAGCCAGGTAACGGTGTTGGGAATGAGGGTGCTGAATTTCTCTGTCCTCAGAATTAAAGTATTCTTGAGTAGAATGAATAAGTGACACGATTCATGTTTTTCGATAGGTTTTATGTTCAGTTTACCAACTAACATGTCACATACACGGCTACATTCATCTGAAAGCATTTATATATGCTGAGAGTTTAATCCCTACTCCAGGGATTGTAGTATTGTTCTTCTGTAGTAAACAATATGCTTCCAGCTTAATGACCCTCGTGTAGCTGAGAAGCTGTAATGTCAGTGTAGCAACCAGCAGGTGACGTAAACACTGAACGTAAGTTGCTTCGCTAAAATGCCCGACAATCAACACTGTACACATCCGCCAATGTTTTTTTCCGACGTTATATAAGCATTAAAAACGCATTTTCTTATGAGAATGCCGTTACAATTATTTTGTCTTAGAAAGACCGTGTGAAACTGAGAAATATCTCCTTTCTTACTTAGCAACTCAGCGAGGATGATTTACGCTGTTTTTTATGTCTTTGTTGAGCGATATATTTCATTTCTAGGGGAATAAATGTTTTTTTCAGAATTTCGAAACAGACCATGCGGTTTAAGCTCCAACTCACGTGCTCCAGAATTTGAGGAAGATATTTTGTGTCCGTCACCTGGAGTAATCTTTGATAATTTATTAGGAAAAATATTAAATGCTGGTCGAATTTTGCAAGTGACTGCCAGAAGTGGTCCACAGACTGAGAAGGAGAATGGTCGTTGATTCCGTTCTCTTTGGTGTTAGGATGAAGTTGTGGGTGCCTGTAGTTGCTATCTTCCCATGTCATTGAGAGTTGAGGAGTGTCGGGACTACTTGCTCCTTCCTCAGTTGCAGCATTTGGTTCAAGAGGTGAGTGTTGGCTAGGTGTAGAACTGACACTGTCTTCCTCCAGCCAGCGTTGTACCCACCTGAAGACGGTGGACGTGCTGACGCCAGTCACGCGAGCAATGGCATGGAGAGACATACCACAAGCTCGTAAGGACACAAACCTGGCTCGCTCACTGGCACTCGTGACTCGTCGAATCCTCATTCAAATACTCTGTGAAAATAAGATTGAAATAATGCCTTTCAGGCAGGAGTCTTGTAATTTTCTCTGTAATTCATTTTACAGTTTGTATTATCCATATACCATATAAGCATATATATATATATATATATATATATATATATATATATATATATATATATATATATATATATATATATATATATATATATATATATATTATATATATATATATAGATAGATAGATAGATAGATAGATATACATACATACATACATACATACATACATACATACATACATAAGAAATGAATTTACAGTAGACGCTGGTATTGTGCGTCAACTAACTTCAAAGCCAGACATTTTCTAAAGTATATTTATCAGTTACACAACCCAGGGCAACATGGGTTTAGAACAGGTCGCTCCTGTCTGTCTCAACTATTGGATCACTACGACAAGGTCCTAGATGCACTAGAAGACAAAAAGAATGCAGATGTAATATATACAGACTTTGCAAAAGCCTTCGACAAGTGTGACCATGGCGTAATAGCGCACAAAATGCGTGCTAAAGGAATAACAGGAAAAGTCGGTCGATGGATCTATAATTTCCTCACTAACAGAACACAGAGAGTAGTCGTCAACAGAGTAAAGTCCGAGGCAGCTACGGTGAAAAGCTCTGTTCCACAAGGCACAGTACTAGCTCCCATCTTGTTCCTCATCCTCATATCCGACATAGACAAGGATGTCAGCCACAGCACCGTGTCTTCCTTTGCAGATGACACCCGAATCTGCATGACAGTGTCTTCCATTGCAGACACTGCAAGGCTCCAGGCGGACATCAACCAAATCTTTCAGTGGGCTGCAGAAAACAATATGAAGTTCAACGATGAGAAATTTCAATTACTCAGATATGGTAAACATGAGGAAATTAAATCTTCATCAGAGTACAAAACAAATTCTGGCCACAAAATAGAGCGAAACACCAACGTCAAAGACCTGGGAGTGATTATGTCGGAGGATCTCACCTTCAAGGACCATAACATTGTATCAATCGCATCTGCTAGAAAAATGACAGGATGGATAATGAGAACCTTCAAAACTAGGGAGGCCAAGCCCATGATGACACTCTTCAGGTCACTTGTTCTATCTAGGCTGGAATATTGCTGCACTCTAACAGCACCTTTCAAGGCAGGTGAAATTGCCGACCTAGAAAATGTACAGAGAACTTTCACGGCGCGCATAACGGAGATAAAACACCTCAATTACTGGGAGCGCTTGAGGTTTCTAAACCTGTATTCCCTGGAACGCAGGAGGGAGAGATACATGATTATATACACCTGGAAAATCCTAGAGAGACTAGTACCGAACTTGCACACGAAAATCACTCACTACGAAAGCAAAAGACTTGGCAGACGATGCACCATCCCCCCAATGAAAAGCAGGGGTGTCACTAGCGCGTTAAGAGACCATACAATAAGTGTCAGGGGCCCGAGACTGTTCAACTGCCTCCCAGCACACATAAGGGGGATTACCAACAGACCCCTGGCAGTCTTCAAGCTGGCACTGGACAAACACCTAAAGTCAGTTCCTGATCAGCCGGGCTGTGGCTCGTACGTTGGTTTGCGTGCAGCCAGCAGCAACAGCCTGGTTGATCAGGCGCTGATCCACCAGGAGGCCTGGTCACAGACCGGGCCGTGGGGGCGTTGACCCCCGAAACTCTCTCCAGGTAAACTCCAGGTATGCCTCCTCCTCCTCCTTCCTTGGATCAGACTCTCAGAAGTCAGTTCGATCATGGTAATGAAAATGATATTGTGTATATAGGCTTCGGTAAGGCTTTCGATAGAGTTCCACATCAGAGGCTGTTGAGGAAACTTTAAGCACACTGAATAGGAGGAGAATTTTTTTCCTGGGTAGAGGCATGGCTGACAAATAGGCAGCAGAGAGTTTGCATAAATGGTGAGAAATCAGAATGGGGCCACGTCACAAGCTGTGTTCCTCAGGGGTCAGTGTTGGGCCCCTTGTTGTTCACAGTTTACATAAACGACATAGATGAAGGAATAAGTAGCGACATAAGCAAATTTGCTGATTACACCAAAATAGGCCGTCCAATTCATTCTAATGACGACACCAGAGCACTCCAAGATGATTTGAATAGACTGATGCAATGGACGGAGAAGTGGCAGATGCAGTTTAATATAGATAAATGCAAAGTTCTAAATGTTGGACAGGTAAATAACCATGCCACATATAAACTAAATAATGTAGATCTTAATACTACTGATTGCGAAAAGGATTTAGGAGTTCTGGTTAGCAGTAATCTAAAACCAAGACAACAGTGCATAAGTGTTCGCAATAAAGCTAACAGAATTCTTGGCTTCATATCTAGAAGTATAAATTATAGAAGTCCTCAGGTTGTTCTTCAACTCTATATATCCTTGGTTAGGCCTCATATAGATTATGCTGCACAGTTCTGGTCACCGTATTACAGAATGAATATAAATGCTCTGGAAAACGTACAGAGGAGGATGACAAAGATGATCCCATGTATCAGAAATCTTCCCTATGAGGACAGACTGAGGGTCCTGAATCTGCACTCTCTAGAAAGGCGTAGAATTAGGGGGGATATGATTGAGGTGTAAAAATGGAAAACAGGAATAAATAAAGGGGATGTAAATTGCGTGCTGAAAATATTTAGTCAAGACAATACTCGCAGCAATGGTTTAAAGTCGGAAAAATTCAGATTCAGGAAGGATATAGGAAAGCACTGGTTTGGTAATAGTTGTGGATGAGTGGAACAAACTCCCAAGTACAGTTATAGAGGCTAAAACGTTGTGTGGTTTTAAAAATAGGTTAGATAAATACATGAGTGGGTGTGGGTGGGTGTGAGTTGGACCTGACTAGCTTGTGCTGCTGGGTCTGGCTTCGTGCTCCTTCCTTGAGTGGAGGTGACCAGACTGGGTGGGTCATTGGGCTAATCCGGGGGGGGGGTCATTGGGCTAATTGGGGGGGGGGGGAATGGACCTGCTCCGCATGGGTCAGTAGGCCTGTTGCAGTGTTCCTTCTTTCTTATGTTCAAGTACTTTTTTAATTCTTGGATAACAACATATATTACTGAGTTATAAGATCATACAAAGAAAGGTTAGATTAGGTTAATGTGTGCGGGTCATCTTATATAGTACATAAAAAATTGAACGGAGGATTCTCTTCAGATGTCCTCCTCAAGACCTCATGATGTCATTACAGAGAATAGAGAACTAGATCCCTTGAATATCATGACTTTATCGAACCTATTTATTTTTCTTTAAAATGACCAATGTTACTAAAGAAAAAAACAGGTTGCAGAGCAAGATTTTATTAGGAAAACGTTTCGCCTTCTGTAGAGCTCTATCAAGTAATGTTTTGATAAAGCTCTACACAGAGCGAAGCGTTGTCCCGGCACAGTCTGTCTGCAACCCGTAACTATTCTTCATCATTTTTAGCAGTATTTATGTGCAAGCAATATCACGATTTCTCATAACAATACATTCTTTCTCCGTTCACATTCCAAACCGGAGACACTTAAACCCCTTCTCAGAGCTCAAAATCAATCATCCCACCTGGTTTGTTAAACAATAAGTACAAGGTAAGCAATAATGCTGAATGTAATATTCTAGTGAGGACCTGAAGTATCACTCGCTACTGTTTATATTATCATAGCTCACCAAGGTTCGTAAGAATTAAATTTTCTCGTCTATGTGCTCTTTCCCAAGAAGTGAATGACTCACAAGATTCAAAAGATTTAGTGGTAATAAGATTCCCCCTCAAGGGAGGTTCCTTGACGCTGGTGAGGGGCTCTTGTTCTAGGGAATTGGATCTGTGCTCCGGTTCCCTGAATTGACCCTGAATACCTTCCATCCTCCCCCCCCCACATGCGCTGCATAATTCTACGGGTTTAGCGCTCCCCCATGATTACAATAATAATACATTGCATATTTCTCGACTTTCAGAAGTGCACTTCGTCGGAGAAAAATGTCTGAGACATTGGCCTGTTGTAGCTGACAGTGTCTTCGTTAGTATGTAACTTGGTTAAGTTACCAACATTGCATCACCTACACTGTAAACACAAGTACACTTTAACAAACATCGATAAGTACTCGAACAATTTCACTGGTCAACACTGGTTTTAATTCACTTTTAAAACATGGCCGCCCCTAACCAATTTTTGTCAAGCCGAATTTACAGTTTCTGTGAAATAGAATCCTCGACGGTGAACGACTTCACCAAGATAGTCATATATCAGGGAAACTTGACGGTCAGTTTGATGGTCGACTACTGCTGGACACTGGATATTTGCACCGGTGATGCAAATACGTTTATATGACTGTATGGAAATATATATATGTGTGTGTGTGTGTGTGTGTGTGTGTGTGTGTGTGTGTGTGTGTGTGTGTGTGTGTGTGTGTGTGTGAATAATAACATATATCATGTGGTTCTTGGACCTCAAGTAGCCAGAATATTGATCATATGATTTGAAAAAAAACTTAAGTGATAGATTAAACAATGACAGATTCGTGATCAGCTCGTCAAAGTTAACTTAAAAAAACTGGATAAAAAGTTAAATATTGGCTAGTGTAATCATCATCAAGTTGTAAACAATTAAACACAACTTTATACTATCAGACTTATAACTTTGGCCAAACAGAGTTAAACCTAACCAGTGTCTGTTCTCTCTCAAGTCTTCTTTATTTAAAGGTTATATATAAGTACAGTGTAACGAGGAGGGTCGAAATCTAAGTCGTTTTCCAGGTGTGTTGTTAATATCTCATATTTCCCGCCGAGACTGTTTAATTTAATGTTTTGCGGTGGAGAAACGAGGATCTAGAACACCAAAACATTATACAAAGAAGCTTGTAAATTTTAAGTGGCAATGTACATACTTCAGTACATTTTTTTATGTATTTATTAACACACTGGCCGACTCCCACCAAGGCAGGGTGGCCCACCAAGGCAGGGTGGCCCACCAAGGCAGGGTGGCCCACCAAGGCAGGATGGCCCGAAAAAGAAAATCTTTCATCATTCACTCCATCACTGTCTTGCCAGAAGGGTGCTTTACACTACAGTTATAAAACTGCAACATTAACACCCCTCCTTCAGAGTGCAGACACTGTACTTCCCATCTCCAGGACACAAGTCCGGCCTGCCAGTTTCCCTGAATCCCTTCATAAATGTTACTGTGTTCACACTCTAACAGTACGTCAAGTATTAAAAACCATTTGCCTCCATTCACTCCTATCAAATACGCTCACGCATGCTTGCTGGAAGTCCAAGCCCCTCGCACACAAAACCTCCTTTACCCCCTCCCTCCAACCCTTCCTAGCCTGACCCCTACCCCGCCTTCCCTCCACTACAGATTTATACACTCTCGAAGTCATTCTGTTTTGTTCCATTCTCTCTACATGTCCGAACCACCTCAACAACCCCTCCTCAGCCCTCTGGATAATAGTTTTCACAATCCCGCACCTTCTCCTAATTTCCAAATTACGAATTCTTTGCATTATATTCACACCACACGTTGCCCTCAGACATGACATCTCCACTGCCTCCAGCCTTCTCCTCGCTGCAACATTCATCACCCATGCTTCACACCCATATAAGAGCGTTGGTACAACTGTACTCTCATACATTCCCCTCTTTGCTTCCACGGACAAAGTTCTTTGTCTCCACAGACTCCTAAGTGAACCACTCACTTCAGTACATATCTTCACAAATAACCCGCACATACGAGAATATAACTTATGACGAAGTTTCAGTCAGACTTGGATCATTAACTAGTCAGACTCGTCATCAGTTAATGATCCAAAATCGGACCAAAACCTGGTCATGAGATTCATTTCCCTTTGTGCAGGTTAGTTGAGCTTTAGTCCAGTTACGGTATTGTGCTTTTTTATTCTTTATATCCTTCACTTAGGAAACTATATAAAAATAATATATCTAATGTAAATGTAAGTGACAAGAACATATATGTGAGGGACATGAACTATCAATAAGACTTACTTATACAGTGTTATATAAAATGTTATAAAATATATGGGAATTTTACCTTGCTGCTGAAGCTAGAAAGAGAAACTTATATATGTTTGTGATTGTGCAGAAGCTTCTCACAGTGACACAGAGCTGAGAATCGATCACTGCCAACTGAGCGAGAAGCAGAAGAATGAGTCAAGCTGGACCCCGTCACTTCTTTTATGGGAGAACTGAGCCACACACTCGCAGCCTATTGGTTACCTTCATGAACCTAAGATGACTCTAGCGGCAGGTGATTGGTGCTTTCCAACATGAAGCTGCAAGTGATTGGTGCTTCCTAACATGAGGCGGCAGGTACTAGAGTACGTCACAGCCACGCTAGTGAAAGACGTCCTTACAATGATGTAAATCTTTTTCAATCGTTGTATGATCCGGCACCTCCACCACAATACAAATAAATTACCTGACTTTTGCTTAAATATTCAAATAACTTAAAAGTGCCATTGCCGTAGAGCTGTGTCTTTGTGCGTTTTCGGGCTGAAGTGCTTGCGATGTGCGTTTGCGTCGCCTTTGCTGTAAAGTGTCCCTGAACCGTATCCAGTCATTGCAAGTTGATGTGCTTCCAGCGAGTTGCAGTCAGCACCCGCAGAGTCCCTGTTGTCTTTATGTCGTCTTCGTTATTGTTTATCCAGGCTTAGCAGTTGGGTCTAGTCCTGACTCTTCTTTCTTCGACTCAAGACATTCCTCTCACCGTCTATTCTTCGCACTGTCCCCACTTGCCCCTCGCCCCTCGTGGGTCCTTACCTGTGAGTCCTTGATTGATTGATAGTGAAAACCTGCATTTGTCGTCACAGTGGTGGCCCATGCTAACCTAACCTATTTAGCTGGATGAATCTTATTACAGCCAGCTGACAGAGTGGTTAATTCACTGGCCTGTGAGTCTTAGGACTCGCCATGGGTTCAAACCCCACCCGTTCCGTGAATTCCCAAACTATACAAGGAATATTAACTGAATGCGTAGATTAACAAATACGTAAATGTCGTTAAGTGTATACGCTCAGACATCTATAGGACAAACTATGAACTATGCAGCAGCAGCTCCATCTAAACTACCTGAGACAGTTTTGTCTGTATTTGAACCAGGAAATGATCAGGGAGACTTCTTGTTGGGATTATAATCACCCGTATACTCTGACCTAGATGATGGTACACAAATAACCAGCACATAGAAAACAGAAGCTTACCTCCCCAACTACTACCTTCTACCTCCACTGCTACCACTACCTTCTACCTCCACTGCTACCACTACCTTCTACCTCCACTGCTACCACTACCTTCTACCTCCACTGCTACCACTACCTTCTACCTCCACTGCTACCACTACCACCTCCTGGCCTACATATACTCCCTCCTTCTCTCCTTTTCGTTAGTGTGACTTTGTAAACAGCCCAACTCGGACCGAAACGTCGACGTAAGCTCTTATCTAGTATATGCGGGTTATTTGTGTATTGTTCCAGTCACGGTATTGTGTCTTTTTGCTATTTACTAGATGATGGTATTAAGTTACTTTGTCTGAGAGAAGAACTGAGAGTTACTAGTGTTCTAATATAGGAATTATCGGTAGTTCAGATAATTATAAGAAAGTAGTAGAGTGGTTGACTATGTACCTGGGGATGTTAACCGAAAAAAAGTAAAAAATCTGTAAAAAACCTAAGTTGCCCGAAATACTCTGCATAACCAGGTTTTTTTATATAATATATGTCGCTGATGTCAGCTAGGTCTTTATAAGTGCATCGTACTAGCAGAAATAAAGATTATTATTATTATTATTATTATTATTATTATTATTATTATTATTATTATATCTAAACTATCATATTTTACTTGCAGGTGGCTGCTTAATTAGCCTAAAGAGTAGAAGAAAATCGCCCAAAACAGCGGCTATTGCAGTTACAAAACATCTGGCAACGAGGTGTCAGTGTAGTAAACAGATCTGGCAACGAGTGTCAGTGTAGTAAACAGGTCTGGCAACGAGGTATCAGTGTAGTAAACAGGTCTGGAAACGAGGTGTCAGTGTAGTAAACAGGTCTGGCAACGAGGTGTCAGTGTAGTAAACAGGTCTGGCAACGAGGTGTCAGTGTAGTAAACAGATCTGGCAACGACGTGTCAGTGTAGTAAACAGGTCTGGCAACGAGGTATCAGTGTAGTAAACAGGTCTGGAAACGAGGTGTCAGTGTAGTAAACAGGTCTGGCAACGAGGTGTCAGTGTAGTAAACAGGTCTGGCAACGAGGTGTCAGTGTAGTAAACAGGTCTGGCAATGAGGTGTCAGTGTAGTCAACAGGTCTGGAAACGAGGTGTCAGTGTAGTAAACAGGTCTGGAAACGAGGTGTCAGTGTAGTAAACAGACCTGGCAACGAGGTGTCAGTGTAGTAAACAGACCTGGCAACGAGGTGTCAGTGTAGTAAACAGACCTGGCAACGAGGTGTCAGTGTAGTAAACAGACCTGGCAACGAGGTGTCAGTGTAGTAAACAGACCTGGCAACGAGGTGTCAGTGTAGTAAACAGACCTGGCAACGAGGTGTCAGTGTAGTAAACAGACCTGGCAACGAGGTGTCAGTGTAGTAAACAGATCTGCCAATGAGGTGTCAGTGTAGTAAACAGGTCTGGCAACGAGGTGTCAGTGTAGTAAACAGATCTGGCAACGAGGTGTCAGTGTAGTAAACAGATCTGGCAACGAGGTGTCAGTGTAGTAAACAGGTCTGGCAACGAGGTATCAGTGTAGTAAACAGGTCTGGCAACGAGGTGTCAGTGTAGTAAACAGGTCTGGCAACGACGTGTCAGTGTAGTAAACAGATCTGGCAACGAGGTGTCAGTGTAGTAAACAGGTCTGGCAACGAGGTGTCAGTGTAGTAAACAGATCTGGCAACGAGGTGTCAGTGTAGTAAACAGGCCTAGCAACGAGGTGTCAGTGTAGTAAACAGGTCTGGCAAAGAGGTATCAGTGTAGTAAACAGGTTTGGCAACGAGGTGTCAGTGTAGTAAACAGATCTGGCAACGAGGTGTCAGTGTAGTAAACAGGTCTGGCAACGAGGTGTCAGTGTAGTAAACAGGTCTGGCAACGAGGTGTCAGTGTAGTAAACAGGTCTGGCAACGAGGTGTCAGTGCAGAAAACAGATCTGGCAACGAGGTGTCAGTGTAGTAAACAGATCTGGCAACGAGGTGTCAGTGTAGTAAACAGGTCTGGCAACGAGGTGTCATAGTAAACAGGTCTGGCAACGAGGTGTCAGTGTAGTAAACAGATCTGGCAACGAGGTGTCAGTGTAGTAAACAGGTCTGGCAACGAGGTGTCAGTGTAGTAAACAGGTCTGGCAACGAGGTGTCAGTGTAGTAAACAGGTCTGGCAACGAGGTGTCAGTGTAGTAAACAGGTCTGGCAACGAGGTATCAGTGTAGTAAACAGGTCTGGCAACGAGGTGTCAGTGTAGTAAACAGGTCTGGCAACGAGGTGTCAGTGTAGTAAACAGGTCTGGCAACGAGGTGTCAGTGTAGTAAACAGGTCTGGCAACGAGGTGTCAGTGTAGAAAACAGATCTGGCAACGAGGTGTCAGTGTAGTAAACAGGTCTGGCAACGAGGTGTCAGTGTAGTAAACAGGTCTGGCAACGATGTGTCAGTGTAGTAAACAGATCTGGCAACGAGGTGTCAGTGTAGTAAACAGATCTGGCAACGAGGTGTCAGCGTAGTAAGCAGATCTGGCAACGATGTGTCAATGTAGTAAACAGATCTGGCAACGAGGTGTCAGTGTAGTAAACAGGTCTGGCAACGAGGTGTCAGTGTAGTAAACAGGTCTGGCAACGAGGTGTCAGTGTAGAAAACAGATCTGGCAACGAGGTGTCAGTGTAGTAAACAGATCTGGCAACGAGGTGTCAGTGTAGTAAACAGATCTGGCAACGAGGTGTCAGTGTAGTAAACAGATCTGGCAACGAGGTGTCAGTGTAGTAAACAGGTCTGGCAACGAGGTGTCAGAGTAGTAAACAGGTCTGGCAACGAGGTGTCAGTGTAGTAAACAGATCTGGCAACGAGGTGTCAGTGTAGTAAACAGGTCTGGCAACGAGGTGTCAGTGTAGTAAACAGGTCTGGCAACGAGGTATCATTGTAGTAAACATGTCTGGCAACGAGGTATCATAGTAAACAGGTCTGGCAACGAGGTATCATTGTAGTAAACATGTCTGGCAACGAGGTGTCAGTGTAGTAAACAGGTCTGGCAACGAGGTGTCAGAGTAGTAAACAGGTCTGGCAACGAGGTGTCAGTGTAGTAAACAGATCTGGCAACGAGGTGTCAGTGTAGTAAACAGATCTGGCAACGAGGTGTCAGTGTAGTAAACAGGTCTGGCAACGAGGTGTCAGTGTAGTAAACAGGTCTGACAACGAGGTGTCAGTGTAGAAAACAGATCTGGCAACGAGGTGTCAGTGTAGGAAACAGATCTGGCAACGAGGTGTCAGTGTAGTAAACAGGTCTGGCAACGAGGTGTCAGTGTAGTAAACAGGTCTGCCAACGAGGTGTCAGTGTAGAAAACAGATCTGGCAACGAGGTGTCAGTGTAGTAAACAGATCTGGCAACGAGGGGTCAGTGTAGTAAACAGATCTGGCAACGTGGTGTCAGTGTAGTAAACAGGTCTGGCAACGAGGTGTCAGAGTAGTAAACAGGTCTGGCAACGAGGTGTCAGTGTAGTAAACAGATCTGGCAACGAGGTGTCAGTGTAGTAAACAGATCTGGCAACGAGGTGTCAGTGTAGTAAACAGGTCTGGCAACGAGGTGTCAGTGT
This sequence comes from Cherax quadricarinatus, assembly GCF_038502225.1. Taxonomy (NCBI): domain Eukaryota; kingdom Metazoa; phylum Arthropoda; class Malacostraca; order Decapoda; family Parastacidae; genus Cherax; species Cherax quadricarinatus. Next base: position 38,536,526 of record NC_091317.1, read on the forward strand.
AGTAAACAGGTCTGGCAACGAGGTATGATTGTAGTAAACAGGTCTGGCAACGAGGAGTCAGTGTAGTAAACAGATCTGGCAACGACGTGTCAGTGTAGTAAACAGGTCTGGCAACGCGGTGTCAGTGTAGTAAACAGGTCTGGCAACGAGGTGTCAGTGTAGTAAACAGGTCTGGCAACGAGGTGTCAGTGTAGTAAACAGGTCTGGCAACGAGGTATGATTGTAGTAAACAGGTCTGGCAACGAGGTGTCAGTGTAGTAAACAGATCTGGCAACGACGTGTCAGTGTAGTAAACAGATCTGGCAACGACGTGTCAGTGTAGTAAACAGATCTGGCAACGACGTGTCAGTGTAGTAAACAGGTCTGGCAACGTGGTGTCAGTGTAGTAAACAGTAACAAGACCGGATACTAAACCAAAACTTATTCCTACAAGAAATTGAAAGAATCTTTAAGAATCTGATAAAATGAGTAAGGAATCGGAAATCAAAATCATCTATAACTATGGACGCCAGAGCAAAAAAGGCAAAAATCCAACAAGACCAAATCCATTAATAAGTCTGAGATTTCAGAGTGTTGTGAAGAACAGCTAACACATGAGTCCATCTGGTATTCTTTCCCAGATTGATTAGAAAGACTAAAACTACTAAAATTATGTCACATTATGGCACATCAAATTAAGATAATGTTGGTGTTTTAATGGGACTCTCCACACAGCATTATGCCAGGGAAACCTAAAATTCCTGACACAATATTAGTCACCATACCTGGAGGTATACCTGGAGGTATACCTGGAGGTATACCTGGAGGTATACCTGGAGGTATACTCCAAGTGTATGTGCAGAACTGGTAGCTTTGTCATCTCTAGAGTTCCTTTAATTTACTTTATTTTGTCTGATAAATATTCCAGACAGAAATCGTAAATAACTACTCAAGGTACAACAGTCCCAGTTTAGTGTATATGAGTATATATTAGTTAATTAAGAGTTCTGTGTAATAGTGTGGTGTTGCACAGAAGCACAACTGACTGTAGGTATAAAATCGTTCCACCTACACTGAAAAGATGTTTATCCTGACCAAACATCGTCTCTCGAATTAAGTAATTAAATATATTTTAGTGATAAATATATTATGTATAATATGTAAATACATGTTAGTAACATCAAACTAATAATAGGAGGTGAATAGACTGTACATGGTTGAATATGGAAATAAAGCAGCACAGACTTCAGCCAGAGAGGAAGAGAACTGGTATGCACAGTGGAAAACTAGACACCAATATTGACAGCGTTTCGCCCATATAGTGGCTTTCATTACATCACAATCACATCAGTTCGTGACTTCATAAAGCCTAATGTGTGAACGAAACGTTGTCAATAAAGGAGCCCGTTATATTGCACTGGTGTCTACTTCTCCTTCGTGTCGATATTTTATCCCATTAATCTCTATCGTACATTCAGACTATAATCACCTCTTCTCAGGCTCTCCCAGGAGACTCTTGCATAAATCTAGCATGTCAGACCAGGTGATCAGTTAGAAGTTGGGTTGATAAATTAATTAGTACAGATAAGTTGTAGAAGCTCGAGTAGTTATGTATATTTACATAAAGTATCACTACGAAGTGTTGTACAGAACAGCAAAACGTATGTGGATTCTCAGTAGTTACATGTGTCACCGTTGTTTTAGCAGTAAACAGTGTTTAAATGACATCATTCATATGAAGCTGAGAGGGAAAATATTGGTCATTTTTCGTAACACCTACTGTCCCTGTTCACCTAGCAGTAAGTAGGCACTGGGTATTAGTCGACTGGTGTGGGTGGCATCCTGGGGGTGGTAGTATACCGTAGATAGGGCTGGGCTTTGAAATGAGCTGAGATAGTATGACAGTTCTTAGCCTGTAAAATTGATGTGTGAAAAAAAAGTCCAATCTGGCAGAATCTGATAGACGAGAGGTTAAACTGACAATAGCCGAGAGTTGAACTTGAAAGACAGCCGAGAGGTTGGATTGACTGATGGAAAGGTCTGGACTTAAGTTCAACATGGCCAGTAGTCAGAGAGGACTGGTTGATAACAGAGTCACGAAATAAGTTGATTTACATAGAGGCCAAAACAAACGGCCTAACTATAGATTTATCAGCACATAGTTGTGGAAGCTTAACATTTGAGTTATGTACTGCTGTAAAAATCTTGTGCAAGTTTTCGCATGCTGTTGTGTGTTCACTTGGCATACACCGTGAAGTGCAGTGATCCTAAATAATTCATCCAGAACACAACTGCACAATACATCTTCGACAAACTTGTCAACATCTCCAAAATTTCCGACTTAACCCTAACCCCGTTTACTTTCGGAAAAGCCACTAACAGCATGTCAGTGTATTCTGCCTCAACATCTCCATGTTCATCAAGGACTGAGAGAAACCCCTATCAGGTGCCTTGAAATTTTATATGAAGAGGGAATCCAGACACGGGAGTCTCCTACTATTAAAATAAATACAGATAAAGCCCCACTTCACAGGTGGTAATAAAGTAATACTAAAGAACCATAAAGCAAGAGCATTGATATTCCACTCTATAAAAATTTGTGTGGCATGCAAAGAGCATGTTACAATTTATTCGGCATGTATGTCACACTCCCATATAGGCTGCCTCCCAACCAGCAAACCGGGTGCTAAGGGTTTAATGATCAATAGGGTACCCATAGTTAAATCAGTTCCTTGCTTCATTGGCCAGTTACAGGCAAGCCTGCCAAAGCTGAGGCAACGTGATTCACATGTGCCAAGCAAATTGACAGACTTGCCTAGTTACTGGCTGAGCACGTTGCACTCTCTCTGGCCATCTGCTTTGCCGTCTGTCACAGTAGTGTACACTTAACATTTCTATCTATACATATTGTACATACCTGTATATATCTGGTGAAGGCAAATATAAATTATAGTCTGCATTCTAAACCAGCAGGTAGGCAAGTCTGTCAATGCTTACTGCAAGTGAACCACGTTGCTTCAGCTTTGGCGGGCTAGCCTGTGATTGGCCAATGAAGCAAGGAACTGATTTAACTACGGGTACCCTATTGATCATTAAACGCTTAGCACCCGGTTCGCTGGTTGTAAGGCAGTCTATATGGGAGTGTGACATACGCCGAATAAATTGTAACATACTCTTTGCATGCCACACCCCCACCTCAAAAGGGCTCTAATAGTCAGGACTTGGCCTCCACCTCCATGGGTATCGTGCCGCCAGGGCACTGAACAATAAAGGAACCGCCGTTGCTCTCAACCATCCAACTCTGTACATAGGGTTCAAGTTTTTCTCGAGACTCGAGAGCAGACAGCAGACAGCAGACAGTAGGGTTAACATTGGTTGAAGGCACCTGCGGACGGCAGCAGAATGTCTCTCTCACTAAAAAAAATTTTTTTTTAAAACATTTATGAAGAGAAAAAACTAGCTAGCGGATTATGATCACTGTAGACTGTGACTGACCACCTGGGACGACTGCCCGACGAACACGTCAAAGTGCTCCAATGCAAGTATCAGAGCTAGGACTGATTTCTCTATGGTGGCGTAAGCCCTTTGGTGAGGTTGACAGTTGGCAGAGAAGTAAGCAATAGGCTGCAACCACTCTTCCCCATTTTTTTTGTAGGAGTACTGCCCTTACCTCTGACTCATACACATCAACCTGTAATACAAAAGGTTTTGAAAAATCGGAAGACATGAGAATGGGTGCAGTACAAAGTAGCTGTTTGACTTTGTTAAATGATTCTTGGCACTCTAGTAAGCGAGGTTACGGGAGGCTACAACATTTGCAGAGTTCTCACTGAAGTGTCTGTAGAAACCTACCATCCCTAAGAAACGCTGGAGGGATTTCCTATCATGATGTACTGGGTAATTCTTAATGGCAAGGATTTTAGCAAATTTAGGGACTACTTTACCGCTGCCCACTTCATGGCCCAAAAAAGTAATAGACTGGCCACAGGATGACTTAAATTTACAGTTAACTGGAAGCTCTTAAACCTTTCAAAGACAGCCTTAAGTCCGGATACATGTCGGTTCCACGTATCAGAAACTGCTACTATATCTTCCAGATAAGCTGTCGTGCTTTCAAGTCCTTTAATAGCCTGATGGATCAGCTTCTGGAACGTTGCCGGCGAGTTCCGCACTGCGAATGGGGACACTGTATATTGATAGTGACCTGGAATTACGAAGGCAGAGATTTCCTTCGCTTTATGTGTCAAAGGTACCTGGTAGTAACCTTTAAGGAGGTCTAGTTTGGAAACAGAAGTAGCCTTACCCACAAAGTCCACATCATCCAAACCTAGCAGAGGGTAAGCATCTGGAATAGCGACTTCATTCACCTTAAGGTAGTCTGTACAGATTCCAAAACCTCCATCAGACTTCTTAACCAAGATACGCGGTAAAACCCACGGACTGGACTCTTCCTCCACTAATCCGTGTTCTAACAGAAATGCTACCTCCTGTTGAAGTAGCTTTTGTTTTTCGGGATTAGCTCTGTAGGAGGAAGAGTTTAATAGGTTCAGTGTTTCCGACATCTGCATCATGATATCTAAGGGTACATTTTTTCGGGACATCCGAAAATATGTTAGGGTAAGTTTGTAAGAGGGTACTTAAGCTTATTATTTGATTTTTAGACAGCCCCAACATTAAAGGATTAGGATCCTTGAGAAGGACAGAATTGGGAAGTTTAACTTGAATCTCTGGAATGGTGTGCAAGGAAGCAGGGAAGCAGAAGACAGAGTCATTACTGGGACTTTATGAGGAGTTATTAAATATTTTAATCTGATTTATGTGGTAAATTTTACTATTCGTGGGTTTATCAAGGAGAGCTACCACATAATTTACATCAGAAATTTTACTTATTATTTGCATTGGTCCCATGAATCTAGCTTTTAAGGTGTGGCCAGGTACAAGTTCCTGTACCAACACATTGTCTCCTGGATTGAAGGAGCGTATCTGTCACAGTAAAAAACTGTTCCCTGAGGAACAGTATTCGACCCTACAGGTTATCTCTTTTTCACATCCTAAAGACACGGACATAAACCATTGCATATCACCATTATTTGTAGACGGTAGTAAGCTTGCACAAGTGGCTTCCGTGGACGACGTAACTTTCAGGTCAATACAGCGAAAAAAAAAAAGAGGGCAGAATTTAAAATTGTTTATGTGACAGGATCCCATGCTCAGAGATCAAGAGTTTCGTTATCACAATTGTAAGGACAATTTAAAGCATATATAATGAGAACTTCAGAACGAGATGGCAAGCCAGTGATGATCTTCTTTAAGTCATTTGTTCTCTCTAGGCTGGTGTACTGCTGTACACTAACAGCCTCTTTTAACCCACTTTCAAGAACAACAATTGTCATTCTTGCTTGACAAAGGGCCCTTTGTTAAGCAAGAATGACAATTGTCGTTCTTGAAAGCATGATACTTGACGCATTCCTCCTCCTCCTACACCCACTGCACATCTAGGTTCCCATTCTTTATTTCTGACCATTCACAAGACTTTCTTAGAGTCGCTCCAGCTAAGTGGTGATGGCGTCTGCTTGCTTCCCATTGGTTGAGAGACCAAAATGTAAACACTTCTAGCTTGGCATCGCCGAGAGACGTTTTTTTCAACGAGTGACACTCATATACCCTTGGATTTTACGTTCTACAATGTCGGTAAGTACACATTTGTGTTTCTAGTGCGTAAATGAATAGTTTAGGCATATTTTGATATATATATATATATATATATATATATATATATATATATATATATATATATATATATATATATATATATATATATATATATATATATATATATATATATATATATATATAGTCTGTATGAAGCATAATGAGTGCACTATGCAAATGAAAAAAAGTGCAACAAAAAAAAAGAACGTAAAATATCGTTCTTGCCCATTTAGTCCCCATTTTAAATTTCAGTAAATAAATATTTATAAAAAAAAATTGTAATGCACATATGAATTCTGTAGTGGTGTGGGTGTGTACAGAATGTTTTTATTGTTCTTCCAGATCAATGAGAAACTGTTTTATGATGAGTCCTCCAAAGACAAGTCCAAATATCTTTGCATTTTGGAGGAAAGTGACTCTGATGCAGAGCCAGATCACCTGGAATTGCTTGACAGTGGTGATGAGTACTTGCCACCGGATGCAGAGGTGTCAAGTGACGAGGAGGAAGAAGATAGACCATCCAAAAATCCAAAATTGTCACTGGCCAGTGCCAGGCAAGCTACTTACATGCAAGTTGTACAGCAAACACGAACATCATGTCACATCCTCATTTTCCTGTGTCATATGCAAAGTAAATCTATGCATCAAGAAGGATAGAAATTGTACAAATTAGCAATTTAGAGTGATTGTTCTTTCTCAGGAAACTCAGGAATACGGGAATTGAAAGTTATATCCATTTGCAATGTGTCCATGTTGCTATTTGGTTCATTTTTGTATTTTTTTAATACTTACAAAATGTTTGAAAACAAGTTCAATTTATGTTTTTGATGTTGTCCTTTTGTATAATAAATTTAAAAAATAGTTATTTGGTGTTTTATTAACAACTGCAACTTTGCAACATTTAAAACTGTTCACCCTTTGGTAGGCAAGACCTACTTTTGTCGGTCTTCGAATATTGGCAATTGATTGAAAACAAACTTTCACATACTTATTTCTATGGGCTCATTTACCTTAAATTGAGACACTCCATATTTCAAAATTCACAATTTTTCCAGGCTTGCTAAACAAAAGGGTTTAAGGCAGGCAAACTTGCAGACCTAGAGAATGTATAGAAAACATGCACTGTTTGTATAAATTCGGTAAGGACCTGTACTCCATGGAACACAGGCAAGAAAATTTTGGTTTCCATCTGGAAAATCCTAGATGGATTGGTTCCAAATCTGCACACATAAATCACTCCTTAGGAAAGCAGGATGGTGCAAAATACTCTCAAGGAAAAGAGTTCCATGAGTACACTAAAAGAATACAAGTGTAAGAAGCCCAGTAGTTTTTAATACCCTCCCATCATACATAATGGGGATTACCAACAGATTCCTTGACGACTTCAAGAGGGAACCTAATAAGTTCCTTAAGTCACATCTTCACCAAGCTGTTGTTTTCTTAGTTGTGTCGCCTGGACTAGTTTACTGTGCACCGCAGCTCATCCTGCGAGTAGTAGCATAAACAACAGGATTACAGATGTCATAATGGGTCTTTGTTAGACCCCACTAAGCATTTTTACATCACTAAAAGGAAATATTAGTCATTTTATATTTTACAATTACAATCTCAAAAAAAAATATTTTTTATTACTACCAGCGGTGAGAGTAGCCACTCTCATTGCTGAGGCCCAGGTAACAAACCCTGGAGATTAACATAAAAAACTTAGTCACGTGGAGCGAGCGGGAGGGAGTGCAGATCCTGTCCAGGCGCTGAGCTAACTCTGGACCCTAACATTACCTGGAGCCCAGCACCACCTGGAACCCAGCACCACCTGGGCATCAGCACTACCTGGACCCCAGCACCACCTGGGCATCATCACTACCTGGACCCCAGCACCACCTGGGCATCAGCACCACCTGGCTACGTGAGCCATCTCTCATCATGGGAAGGTAGGTGAAAGTTAACAGCTCGTCGTTGGACAGTTAACATGCCATCAGTAAGTCTAGCAGATGGATGCCAACCAGGAGGAAGCAAGCAGCCAGGGAAATGGCACGGCTGGTAATAGTAGGAGAGGCAAGTGTCGGTCATGCTTACAGCTTCGTTGTCTCAACTCTAATGGTTTCCTCCGCAAACATGGTAGTTGCCCTGGTTCAGGATGTCCTCCTGTGGAAAGTGATGATCCAGAGCCACCTCAGGCACCTGAACCCACTCCAACAGATTTCATCTCATCAGACAATCTCTTGGAAGCAATTAAAGCAACAGGTACGAGGACACTCACACATATTCCCAAAGCAGCCCGTCCACACGCAGCTGGGAAACTTACAGACCTGAAAAAAGTAAACGATGGTTCCACTATCTTAAATGCTCCACCAACCATCAAGGCATGGCACAACTTGCTACTTTTTGGCAATGTCTGCTTAGCTGTGCCGGAAAGAAGGGGAAAGAGGCTAGCCTCAATGATAATTAAATCCTTAAGAGATTTTCCTAGAGTTGATAACCTCATTCACCTTCCCCGTCAACACAAAAAAGGGAGAGGCAGAACCCCCACTCACTCTACTGACAGTTCTTGTTCTTGTCCAGACCAGAGCTTTGGTGAGATGGGTAAGGAAGAAGGATGGGTAAGGATAGAAATTTTGGAAAAGGTGGGAGGGGGGAGAGAGGTAGGATATAAAAGGTAAGTGGCCCAACCACTTTGGTGTAATTTAAAAAGTGTATGTGAAATGATAAGATATTCTTTAAGGGGTATAATACTAACCCATCAGAGTCACATAGATATAATAGGTATATAAGTACATGACTCTGAATTGGTAGTAATTATACAAGTTGCAATTGGTTTTTTTTTTTTTTTTTTTTTTTTTTTTTTTTGCGATTGCACAACGGATATTTATGCGACAATGAAGGCAATAATTTTCTGGCCAGTTTATGGAATTACGTGACAATGGCTTCTTACAGGTGGTGTCCAGCCATAGTAAATAGCATAATTTTTACATTAGATTGTTATATAAGATGTCTCCCTAATAAGGGGCGATGATTTTCTCAGTATACATAGAAGGGTTCTGGTGCTACCCAATCTTCTTCATCAGGGAGGTTGCTCAATATCATGGGTCGATGGTAATCAGCTTTATGGATAAAACGACGGACCCTCTGTGGGAGAGTCATTCGTTGAGTCCTGTAAGGAGGAGTGTTGATGATATAATCCGTGGTATTTACCACTTGTATAGGATGTTCTCTATCTGGCATGTATAGTTCTTGCATTGTATAGAGTTGTTTCTTTTTTAGGGTGTCAAGGCGTACATTTATGCCAGTAATATCTTGTTATATGTGTAAATCTGCCATTTTAACTCTGTCTCTCCTCCTGGTATCGGTAATAAAGCGAAGAGCTCTATTCTGGACCCTTTGTAACCGTAGCATATTGGTCTTTGTTGTTAATGACATTGGGACACAAGGGTATTCGAGTATAGGTCTTATTAACATTTTATACAGATGTTTTTTGACATGTTGAGGGGCTTGATTGAATCGAAAGAGACTGCTAAGACCGGCTTTGGCTATGTTGATCTTTTTAGTTACATGAGATGTTGAGTGGAGCAGCCTGTCTATTTCATATCCCAAAATCTTGTTAGGGTTTCTAATGGCTACAGGTGTACCTCTGATGGAGATACCTCCTTTATCTTCAATTGTTGATGCAAAACATCCTATCGTGCTAACAAGGACCTTGTCAGGATTAGTCGTAATTCTCCATTTCTTTTCCCAATTAGATGTTCGACGAAGTTCAATATTCATTTTTTCTATGACTCTCTCATACTTGTATTTTCCTGTTACCGGAGTTGATGAGACGACATGAATAACATCATCTGCAAACTGTGTCACAATTGTATCATTAAACTCTGGTTGAGGAAGGTCATTCACATAAATGTTGAACAGAAGTGGACTGAGACAAGAACCTTGTGGGACACCAGCTGTCGGTATAAAAGGCTCTGTCGACCTGCCATGAAAGGTGGGAATGATTTTTCTTTGAGAAAAGTCCAGTTATGGTCTGGTAGGTCAATGAGTTTGTATATAAGGCCATCATGCCATAAGCTATCAAAAGCTTTATGAACATCTCTGGTGGCAATTAAGGCAAGATTCCCCTGATGTTTTAGACTTGCTACAGTGTCAAAAATAACATTTATTGCATGATTGGTACCTCTATGTGTTCTAAAGCCAAATTGTTTTTCAGTAAACAAGTGATTAAACTCCATATAGTAGTTCAGTCTGTTGGAAATGACCTCAAGAACTTTTCCAGTGACTTCAAGTAAAGATATAGGTCTATAGTTCCCAGGTTGGTGGATGTCTTTATTGGGCTTACCAAGAAAGATCATCCTAGCAGTCTTAAAAACCACTGGAAAATGTCCTGAGGCCAAGATGGCATTAAAGATATTTACCAAAGACTGTTTACAATTTCTGGGTAGGAACTTTATTTGTTTCATTGTTATTCCAGAGAGGCCAGGGGCTCTATTTCTCATTCTTCCAATAACCTGACTTATCTCTAGTAATGTAATAGGTCTAGTAAGCGGGTGGGTATCTTCAAGAGTTGAAGTATCGATGGAAGGTAGTGGTTGTAGATCATCCAAGTTCTCATCTCTCCATTCATTTACTAACTGATAATGATTATTATTAAATTGACGACTGTTATTGTGGGAGAGAATTTTCTCCCATACATCACCCATCAAATTAGCCTGGTCCTGTGGATCGTCAAGTTTAATTTCAACATCTTCATCATCCTCATCAGTGAAGGTATGAACTAGGTAGTTAGGAGCCTTGTGCTTTGCCCCTAAAAGTTGTCGGATCTTACTCCAAAATTTTGCTGGTTCACGTTTATACTGATTAGCTTGAAGAACTAGCAATTTCCATAAGTCCCGTTTGTGATGACTAATCATGTTAATTAGTTCTTGCCTTAATCGGTGCAGTGTAGCTGCTGGTGGTTGTCGCGTTTGAAGATGCCTTCGACATTCTGCTTGATAATTTCTTAAATTGTCTCTAATTTCCCTAGTAGGTTTATATTGTTGGTATATCTTTGTGGAAGCTAATTGACAAGTTGCATTAGTAGCTTCAATTATTCGATTATGCAGGGACCTGATTGCATCATCAATTGCAGTGGAAGGTAGATTTTCCAAAGACACAATTTCATCCTCACCCAAATATGCCCTGAAGGGGTCAAATCCTAGGGTGTTAAGATTAGGTTTAGGAGTTACAGGGATTCTAAATGGAGAAGTTTGTAGTTGTATTATAACAGGGATATGGTCAGATCCTACATTTCCACCAGGAGATATACGACAGTGAAAGAGGTCACAGTCTCTGTTTGTCAGTACTATATCTGGTGTCCCTGGATGAGGTCCGATGTACGATTTAAAGAATGGGCCTTGAAATGACAAGTTTCTAGCTGTCATGATATTAAATAGTTGTTTTCCTTTTAAGTCACCCAGTGGAATACCAGCTCCACAGTTGAAGAGGGCAGGGTGATGAGCATTAAAATCTCCCGCTAGAATTGTTGGAATATTTCTGCTTAATATCCAATGTAGAGGAACTGACTCAATATATTGTTGTCTCGGGGGAAAATATCCAGTTACTATCACTAGTTGTCCATGTGACGTTGTTAGTTCTATTGCAAGAATGTTATCTTCATCAACATGAATATTTTTAAATGTATAGCCTAATTTAACTAAGATGGCTACACCTCTAAAGGGTCCTCTCGATTTCTCCACAGTAGAGTAACCACGTAATTTAATGTGTTGATCAACTCTTGCAGCTGTCTCGTTCAAAAGTATAACATCGGGATTGTAATTATGTAGTTCAACCTCAAGGAGGTAACAGTTATTAAAGAAATGTTGAACATTAAGTTGGAAAATTGTAATCCCCATTATTTCTTGCACTTCGCTCGTGTACTGCGGTCTGAACGCCTGCAAGTAATGTCATGTTTGGTATCCACACTATTCCTGCTGGACTCGTCAAGGGGAGGAGGGAACTTCTGCGTAGTTGCTTGTGTATTAAAAATGCCATCATCTTCACTAGAGGTAGTAATATTAACAGACTCATTAGAATCGTTAGAGTCATCATCAGAAAACTGAGGTATGATATTCCCAGTTACAGGAAGCAGAGGCTCGTGAGAGTTAATGGGAGACTGTGGAGGCTCCAAGGGAAAATTAGGTAGGCAAGGTGAGTTACCCTAAGAAAGTTCCTGTTCAACAGGATCAGCTACAATAGCGGGAGAGTAGGCACCAATTTCTGGGGCATTGTTATGTTCAGGTGTTGACTTATCGGGTTGAGAGGAGTTGACAACCTGGGTATGCAAGGTGGGCGATCCCTGGGCCAGGGATGACTTAGGCTTATTTTTAGATGTAGAGTATGGTACATACTTCTTGTTATGAGAAGGCTGGGTCATAATAGCCTTCACATTTTCTGGGATAGTGATGGGAGTGATCCCATTAGCCATTAACAGATCATTTAAAACCTGAGAGCAGAGTTGAATGTCACCACCTGCTATGTCTTTGGCCATCATATACATTAGTTGTGCTCTCGTCATATCCCCGGCTGTGGATACCTGAGACATAGGAGATGAGACTGAACCTTGTTGTTGCGTTTGTGTATGTTGTAGGTGAGGGTTAGATTGGGGCGCTCCAAGAGGGGCAGAATTCCAAACATTGGAACCATTGGTAGAGACCTGAGGAGTCCCACTTGATCCAGGCAGAGCTGGGAAGGAAGTTTGGGACATCGTTGGCGGTGCCTGGGGAGTGGTCTTCTTAGAAGTGGACAGTTTCTTGGCTTCAATAATTTTCTGCATTTCCTTTTTTCTTTCAGGACAAATAGCAGAAACAGCATGATGTTTTCCGTTGCAGAGGACACATTTGGGTGTATTTTTATTATTACAATCTCGATAAGAATGTTGGCCAGAGCAAATGCTACAAATCTGCCCTTGAGTACTGCATTTGTTGTTGTTATGACCAAAGGCATAACATTTAAAACATTGTGTCACACTGACAAATCGTTCAAGAGAGATTTGGTCAGGTGTACATCTGGTGCCAAAACATTTGAAGCCATTTTGACACACTAGTTTGGCCTCATCAGGTGTCTCAAGTATTAACTTTAAGGTCACCTTGTTGTTGTTAGGTTTTGAGAATTTATGTGCTTCGACAGCCCTAAATTCAGAATTCTCTGTATTAAAGTCCTCAACAATTTTATTCACTGTGCTATGTCTCATGAAACTGTTGATTCTGGCCACAAACACAGTCCTCTGAGCTTGATAGCTGTCAGGTGCAACTGGGGTAACACCAGAAGTCCTCAGTTTATCCAAGACATCATGCTTTAGTAGTTGAAGTAACTCTTCTTCCGAAGAGAGAAGTACTGCTCCAGCGTGGGTTTGAAAAACATCCACTGGAGCAACAGTTGAGTTCGAGCAAATACATGCTAGAATTTCTTTCATCGACATTTGATTTCCATCAATACGTAATCTTACTCGTATCCTCGCCATGATGTCTAGGAAGGAACATCTGGCAGAGGAGTTTCTTAACAAAAAGGGATCTTTCCTTAATGTTAATCTAACATCCTATTTCAGCTGACTTATGAAGGTCAGCCCCTAAGATAGCCTACCCTCGAGTGGTGAGGGGAAAGGGCCCTAGGCAAAGATCGGCCGGATTTTAAAAAACCACACGGGCTACCGGATAGTCAAAATGCCTTGTGTTAACTCGCCAAAGCGAAGTTGCCGAAAAAGAAGAAGATAGGAAAGTCAGAAGGATAGCATGTATGTAGTGTGTTAGTGTGTGGGCCAGTGTTGATGTTTGGGTGAGGGGAGGATGGGGAAGGATGGGGGGATGGGGATGAGAGGGGTGAACAAGCAAGCAAGTCACCGCCTTACCCTCTTGATGGGATGGGGGTCGAAGTGACTGCAAGCAAGTTTCCTCTCAGCTCTGGTGAAGAACTACTCAGGATAACCCAAGAAAAATCTCGAGTAACAGTGTTCAGAGTTGCTCAGCTGAAGAGCAGGAACGACGACGTCTTCTCTCCACGGTGGCTGGGCTGCTTCACTGACAGTGAAAAAGTCAGCGTCCAGGTGAGCAAGAAAATTGAAGAGGGCAACACAGTGGGGGCAATCAGAATTATTACCAGTGAAGATACAGTTGCTCCCAGGGATGCTGACACGGCTGAAGCACTTAGAGGAAAGCACCCTGCCAGGGAAACCAGTGGCACCAACAGTTCCAACACCTCTGTCCCCACTTTGGAACCATTAATTGTGGAAGACTCAGACATTTACAAAGCAATAATGTCATTCCCATATGGCTCTGCTGGGGGTTACACTGGAATAAGGCCACAGCATTTAAAGGAAATGGTTAATCCAGTTATTGGGGAAATTGCAGAGACACTGCTTTCAGAGATCACAAGGTTCGTCAACAATTCCTTGGCTGGTCTGATTCCTGATGAAATTAGACCTTTCTGTTTTGGTGCAACACTTTGTGCACTTAAAAAGAAGGATGGAGGAATTCGGCCAATTGCAGTAGGCAACACGTTACGCCGCCTCGTATCCCGAGCTGCTGTCCGAAGTATTCGTGCACAGGCAGCCATGATGCTTCAACCAAACCAGCTTGGCTTTGGGGTCTCTCAAGGAAGTAAAGCAGCGGTTCATGCAACAAGGGCGTATATCAACAACCTGCCTGAGGACAATGCAGTGGTAAAATTAGATTTCAAGAATGCATTCAATCTCCTGAAAAGAGACGTGGTATTAGCAGCAGTACAAGAACATTTCCCTGGTCTTTTCCCTTTTGTTGCAGCTGGGTTTAGCAAGGAATCAATGCTTCTCTCTGGAGAGCATGAAATCACATCATCGGAGGGTGTCCAACAAGGAGATCCTCTTGCACCATTTCTCTTCGGTATAGCGGTTAGGGAAATCACAGTCAGACTGACCAGCGAGCTAAACATCTGGTTCCTAGATGATGGCACACTAGCAGGTACAAAGGAGTCCCTCCTACATGACCTTACACAGGTAATGACACGGGGACAGGAAATGGGTCTCATCCTGAATCCATCCAAATGTGAAATCATCTCAGTCAATCAACAAGTGATAAATGCAGTGAGATCAAAACTACCAGGAGCAGCAGTCATTGCCCCCACAAACAGTGTCTTGCTAGGAGCACCTCTGGGAAGCAATGCCATTGACACAATTCTCAGGAAGAAATTGGAAGAGTTAAGGAGAATGGAACAACGAATAGGCAATTTGGACACCCACGATGCCTTGTACCTTCTCACAAAGTGCTTGAGTCTGCCCAGGTTGACATATTTCCTAAGATGTGCACCTTCATATGATAACCCTATACTACACGAATATGACAGTTTCCTGAGGCAGATTTTTACGAAAGTACTTAACCTTACTCTGGAAGACGGGCAGTGGAACCAATCTACACCTCCAGTCAGACTAGGAGGCATTGGTGTCCGCAAGTCATCACAGATTGCGCTACCTGCTTTTCTGTCCTCGTGTATTGCATCCAGAGAGCTTGTAGCAGCGATTCTCCCTGAACATCTTAGGGACAAGATTGGAGTTCAGGACCAAAAGTTCATTGACGGAGCAATGATCTGGGATAATCTAACGGGCTCAGAAACAAGATCTGCTCCCCCCAACAACTACAAACAATCGCACTGGGATGGTCCAATAGTGGAAAATATAGTCTCAACAATGCTTCAGTGTGTCAGGGAAGGATAGAGCCCGCCTGCTGGCAGTGAGAGCACCTAATGCAGGGGATTTTCTGTTGGCTGTTCCCAACTCCAGCCTTGGCACACGCCTCGACCCACAGACCATCCGCATTGGTGTTGCCCTTCGACTTGCCGCCCCTATTCTCGCCAAACACAGGTGTATTTGTGGCAGTGAAGCAGCAGACCGATTCGAGTACCACGGTCTTGTGTGCCGTAAATCCGAGGGAAAGATTGCAAGACATGAGGTTAATAACATTATCAAGAGGAGCCTCACAACAGCCGGATGCCCAGCAGTAAGGGAGCCACCCCAGCTATGTAGATCTGATGGCAGCCAGAAGCGTCCAGATGGTATCACACTTCAAGCCTGGACAGATGGGAAGCAGGTGGTGTGGGACTATACATGTGCATCTACCTTGGCTGATAAATATCTCCAATACACCAGGGAGGAAGGAGGGGCAGCTGCCGGCTTCAGGGAGTCCCAAAAGTCTAGAAAATATGGAGAACTTGCCCATCATTATATGTTTGTTCCCATAGGCTCAGAGACCCTTGGTTCATGGGGAAAGAATGCATCTAAATTCCTTAAGGAGCTGGGAAAAAGACTCATCAGGGTAACTAGAGATCCCAGGGCAGCTAGTTTTCTGTTCCAGCGGCTCAGTGCGGCTGTTCAAAGGGGTAATGCCTGCTGTATTTTGGGCACACGCCCCAGCTCTGAGGAGCTGGATGAGATTTTCGCCCTATAATCGGTGATACATACGTAACAACATGTACCGTATATGCCACCTTTATATCAACACTGTATATATTATATATATATATATATATATATATATATATATATATATATATATATATATATATATATATATATATATATATATATATATATATATATATGTCGTGCCGAATATGTAAAACTGGTCAATTAGCAAGAACTCATTTAAAATTAAGCCCTTTCTGAAATTTTTTCTTATACGTTTAAAGATATATTTTTTTAATTAAAGTTAATGCAAAAAATTTTAATTTTGCTGCAAAAGAATCTTAGAAAACTTACCTAAACTAATTATAACAAGAACAATTTATTTTAGCCTAACCCAACTAAATATGTTTTAAATACGTTTACAATAATTTAGTACTAAACAAACACAATCAAATATATTTTTTTCGTCAGGTTCAGAATGATTTTGGCGAAATTATTGCATACACAAATTTTCACTTGTCCTATATGGCAAGATGAGCGTTGCTATTTAAGCCAAGATCGCAAGCTCTGCCTATTCGGCACGACATATATATACATACGTATATGGTTCAGATATGTGGATGACACATTGTGTCTTCGGCCAAATAATATGGCCCTTGATACATTTTTACCAAGACTTAACACTTTAGTCCCGTCTATTAAATTCACCGTGGAGAAGTAGGTGGACTGTAAACTTCCATTCTCAGATGTGTTGATACACCGGGTTGATAGAAAGTTTAAGTTTACAGTATATAAGAAGGCCACCAATGTGTGCTCATACATTCACTATTATTCCAACAATGAGACTAAAGTTAAAAACAGTGCATTTCTTACTATATTTTTGAGAGCCTATAGAATTGCAGTCCGGAGTTCATAGATGAAGAAATTAAGAAAATATTTGACATTGGCACGAAACTGCGATATCCTAAAGTTTTTATGGAATCTGCCTCACTGGCAGCTAAGAAAACTTATTATAGGACAGAACCTAAGATAACACCTCAGACCAAGAATGTGCTGGTCCTCCCATGTAACCAGAATTTATCTATCCTGCCGAATGCTCTTAGAAAATTTAATATACAAGTAGTATTTAAAAATTCACGAACTGTTAGAAGCATCCTGATAAATAATGGACCACAACAACGTGTTGGTGGTGTCTACAGAGTTGGTTGCAACGGTTGTAGTCTCTCCTATCTGGGACAAACTGGAAAGTCATGTAGGTGAGAATGTCCCAGCACCGTTATTCCATACGTATCGCACAGGAGTCAATGTCCCAGCACCGTTATTCCATACGTATCGCACAGGAGTCAATGTCCCAGCACCGTTATTCCATACGTATCGCACAGGAGTCAATGTCCCAGCACCGTTATTCCATACGTATCGCACAGGAGTCAATGTCCCAGCACCGTTATTCCATACGTATCGCACAGGAGTCAATGTCCCAGCACCGTTATTCCATACGTATCGCACAGGAGTCAATGTCCCAGCACCGTTATTCCATACGTATCGCACAGGAGTCAATGTCCCAGCACCGTTATTCCATACGTATCGCACAGGAGTCGAACGCGATGTTCAACCATATTAGAGCTTGTAATAACCCAGCAAATTGGCTGGAAGCAAGAGTCATCTTTCCTTGTTCCTCCTGACTTGAAAGGAATATTGTAGAATCGGCAATTATTAAGCAAGATAGGCTCATTATACAATATCAGTGATGGGCTGTTCAAATTAGATGCGTTTATAGTAGAGGCAATAGTACACAGTTTAAAATTGGGCTCTTATATGAATGCATCAGACTGTCTTAAGGCCTAAAAAAAAAAAATATTTGCTTTTCTGCAGGCATTTCATTAATTTGCTTGCAACAGATAAGTCAAACCAGGCCTCGTGGTGGATCAGGGTCTGATCAACCAGGCTATTACTGCTGGCCGCACGCAAACTGACGTACGAACCACATCCGGCTGGTCAGATACTGACTTTAGGTGCCTGTTCAGTGCCTTCTTGCAGACAGCCAGGGGCCTACTGGTAATCCCCCTTATGTATGCTGGGAGGCAGTTTGAACAGTCTTGGGCCACTGACATTTACTGTGTTGTCTCTCAATATACTCGTGGCATCCCTGCTTTTCATTGGGATTATGTTGCATCTCCTGCCGAGTCTTTTGCTTTCATAGAGAGTTATTTTCGTGTGCAAATTTCGTACTAATGACCTCTGGCACCCTTTTTTACAGCCTGAGGTTTCGGGCACTTATAGATCAACGTTTAACTATCTAGAGTTCCACCTCCACCACATCAAATGCTATTTTATAACTATCACTATTTTATCTCAGAAAACCAGCCTCTTCTGCGGAAACTGCAATGCATCCTTATTATGACCCATTAATCATATGTTCATCATGGTAGTTCCTAATTAAATCGGCTTTTACTGATTTTAATAATTTGCCTACTTTTGAGGTTAGGCTTATTGGTCGTTAATTCGATGGTAGAGACTTGTTTCCCGTTTTGTAAATAGGAATCACATTTGCTATTTTCCATCTCAGGCACGATACCTAATTACCGTATGCAAGTGAGACACAGAGGCGCTACTAGGACATTTGCTGAGACGTTTCACCCACCAGAGGGAATTTATCAATCCGATACAGAAAACAGACTTAAGATGATGGCAGAGTACTGCTTAAAGATTATGATGTTGCCTGTGTTTACAAGATTATATATATATATATATACCTATATACATGTATATATATATATATATATATATATATATATATATATATATATATATATATATATATATATATATATATATATATATATATAATAAATATATATATATATAATATATATATATATATATTTATATATATAATAATATATAATAAATAATAAATATATATATATATATATAAATGTATATATATATATATATATATATATATACATACATATATATATATATATATATATATACATATATATATATATACATATATATATATACATATATATATTTATTATTTTTTTTTTTTTATTATCACACCGGCCGATTCCCACCAAGGCAGGGTGGCCCGAAAAAGAAAAACTTTCACCATCATTCACTCCATCACTGTCTTGCCAGAAGGGTGCTTTACACTACAGTTTTTAAACTGCAACATTAACACCCCTCCTTCAGAGTGCAGGCACTGTACTTCCCATCTCCAGGACTCAAGTCCGGCCTGCCGGTTTCCCTGAATCCCTTCATAAATGTTACTTTGCTCACACTCCAACAGCACGTCAAGTATTAAAAACCATTTGTCTCCATTCACTCCTATCAAACACGCTCACGCATGCCTGCTGGAAGTCCAAGCCCCTCGCACACAAAACCTCCTTTACCCCCTCCCTCCAACCCTTCCTAGGCCGACCCCTACCCCGCCTTCCTTCCACTACAGACTGATACACTCTTGAAGTCATTCTGTTTCGCTCCATTCTCTCTACATGTCCGAACCACCTCAACAACCCTTCCTCAGCCCTCTGGACAACAGTTTTGGTAATCCCGCACCTCCTCCTAACTTCCAAACTACGAATTCTCTGCATTATATTCACACCACACATTGCCCTCAGACATGACATCTCCACTGCCTCCAGCCTTCTCCTCGCTGCAACATTCATCACCCACGCTTCACACCCATATAAGAGCGTTGGTAAAACTATACTCTCATACATTCCCCTCTTTGCCTCCAAGGACAAAGTTCTTTGTCTCCACAGACTCCTAAGTGCACCACTCACTCTTTTTCCCTCATCAATTCTATGATTCACCTCATCTTTCATAGACCCATCCGCTGACACGTCCACTCCCAAATATCTGAATACGTTCACCTCCTCCATACTCTCTCCCTCCAATCTGATATTCAATCTTTCATCACCTAATCTTTTTGTTATCCTCATAACCTTACTCTTTCCTGTATTCACCTTTAATTTTCTTCTTTTGCACACCCTACCAAATTCATCCACCAATCTCTGCAACTTCTCTTCAGAATCTCCCAAGAGCACAGTGTCATCAGCAAAGAGCAGCTGTAACAACTCCCACTTTGTGTGTGATTCTTTATCTTTTAACTCCACGCCTCTTGCCAAGACCCTCGCATTTACTTCTCTTACAACCCCATCTATAAATATATTAAACAACCACGGTGACATCACACATCCTTGTCTAAGGCCTACTTTTACTGGGAAAAAATTTCCCTCTTTCCTACATACTCTAACTTGAGCCTCACTATCCTCGTAAAAACTCTTCACTGCTTTCAGTAACCTACCTCCTACACCATACACTTGCAACATCTGCCACATTGCCCCCCTATCCACCCTGTCATACGCCTTTTCCAAATCCATAAATGCCACAAAGACCTCTTTAGCCTTATCTAAATACTGTTCACTTATATGTTTCACTGTAAACACCTGGTCCACACACCCCCTACCTTTCCTAAAGCCTCCTTGTTCATCTGCTATCCTATTCTCCGTCTTACTCTTAATTCTTTCAATTATAACTCTACCATACACTTTACCAGGTACACTCAACAGACTTATCCCCCTATAATTTTTGCACTCTCTTTTTTCCCCTTTGCCTTTATACAAAGGAACTATGCATGCTCTCTGCCAATCCCTAGGTACCTTACCCTCTTCCATACATTTATTAAACAATTGCACCAACCACTCCAAAACTATATCCCCACCTGCTTTTAACATTTCTATCTTTATCCCATCAATCCCGGCTGCCTTACCCCCTTTCATTTTACCTACTGCCTCACGAACTTCCCCCACACTCACAACTGGCTCTTCCTCACTCCTACAAGATGTTATTCCTCCTTGCCCTATACACGAAATCACAGCTTCCCTATCTTCATCAACATTTAACAATTCCTCAAAATATTCCTTCCATCTTCCCAATACCTCTAACTCTCCATTTAATAACTCTCCTCTCCTATTTTTAACTGACAAATCCATTTGTTCTCTAGGCTTTCTTAACTTGTTAATCTCACTCCAAAACTTTTTCTTATTTTCAACAAAATTTGTTGATAACATCTCACCCACTCTCTCATTTGCTCTCTTTTTACATTGCTTCACCACTCTCTTAACCTCTCTCTTTTTCTCCATATACTCTTCCCTCCTTGCATCACTTCTACTTTGTAAAAACTTCTCATATGCTAACTTTTTCTCCCTTACTACTCTCTTTACATCATCATTCCACCAATCGCTCCTCTTCCCTCCTGCACCCACTTTCCTGTAACCACAAACTTCTGCTGAACACTCTAACACTACATTTTTAAACCTACCCCATACCTCTAGGCTGATGCATGCAGCGGATGAGATGAAAAGCTGTAAGCCTTCTCCCTGAAAGCTGGCTGCCTTGGATCAAACGTGTAGCGCATGCTACACGCCAAGGTATTGTCCAGTGTGGGTAGATTGGTAAAGCACTGCGTACCTTGTCCTAAGGTTCGTAGGTTCGAGTCTCCTTCAGCCAGAGATCAGTGTTTGTGTATATTTCGCCTGCTCTCGCGAATTCCTTGCATTGCTCAAATCTCTAGTAAGGCTGATGCATGCAGGGGATGAGATGAAAAGCTGTAAGCCTTCTCCCTGAAAGCTGGCTGCCTTGGATCAAACGTGTAGCGCAAGCTGCACGCCAAGGTATTGTCAAGTGTGGGTAGATTGGTAAAGCACTGCGTACCTTGTCCTAAGGTTCGTTGGTTCGAGTCTCCTTCAGGAAGAGATCAGTGTTTATGTATATTTCGCCTTCTCTCGCGATTTCTTTGCATTGTTAAAATCTCTAGTAAGGCTGATGCATGCAGGGGATGAGATGAAAAGCTGTAAGCCTTCTCCCTGAAAGCTGGCTGCCTTGGATCAAACGTGTAGCGCAAGCTACACGCCAAGGTATTGTCCAGTGTGGGTAGATTGGTAAAGCACTGCGTACCTTGTCCTAAGGTTCGTAGGTTCGAGTCTCCTTCAGCCAGAGATCAGTGTTAGATCAGTGTTTGTGTATATT
The DNA here is from genome assembly GCF_038502225.1 of Cherax quadricarinatus. NCBI lineage: Eukaryota > Metazoa > Arthropoda > Malacostraca > Decapoda > Parastacidae > Cherax > Cherax quadricarinatus. The sequence goes on from NC_091317.1 coordinate 38,558,649, forward strand.
TCGCCTTCTCTCGCGAATTCCTTGCATTGTTCAAATTTCTAGTAAGGCTGATGCATGCAGGGGATGAGATGAAAAGCTGTAAGCCTTCTCCCTGAAAGCTGGCTGCCTTGGATCAAACGCGTAGCGCATGCTACACGCCAAGGTATTGTCCAGTGTGGGTTGATTGGTAAAGCACTGAGTACCTTGTCCTAAGGTTCGTAGGTTCGAGTCTCCTTCAGCCAGAGATCAGTGTTTGTGTATATTTCGCCTGCTCTCGCGAATTCCTTGCATATATATATATCTATATATATCTATATATATATATAGATATATATATAGATATATATAGATATATATATATGTATATAGATATTATGTATATAGATATATATATAGATATATGTCGTGCCGAATAAGTAAAACTTGCTATTTTGGCTTAAATAGCAACGCTTTTCTTGCCTTATTCGGCAAAGAAGATCACCCAAATAGGTGATCCAAAAAAACAGGTGGGTTTTGGTGAAACACAAGACAGGGTCACTATTCATGACCCAAAAATGCTGAGGCTTCATCACCAACACTGTAACACTACCTTTGCTCCAACAGTCCAGACACCAACATCACACAAGTGAAGGCATCACCTCCCACACCTTATGTTAGCATACCTTACTAGGCATGTACTGACGTGACTACCACCATACACACACACACACTCTTGGGAAACCTGATACTCCCCTCCACCAGCTCACCGAGCTTCTGTCCACTTGGTGGTCAGAAAGCCATCTGCTCACCTACTGCAACCACTGCAGAACGAGAGTAGATAAATGTCTACACTACATTATGTACATTTCACACGAGAAAATGCATCAGCAGCCACATTCTCTATACCCTTCACAAAACGAATCACCAAAGTGAGTATTTGAGTGTGGTTCCTCGGTAGGTGAAGGAAATGTAGGACTGTGATCACTATACTGAAAAAATTCTGCACAATAGAAATAAAACAAAAGCCACCTTCTCTGTTGGGGCATAAAGTCTCTGGCGACTTTTAAGTTTACTGGCAGTAATTGTCCTGCTGCTTTTTTCAACACAGCAGCACTAACACCAGCAGAACTGGTGTCTATTTGCAGAGAAAATGACAGTGCAACATTGAAACCAGTTATTACAGGAGCGCTAACACTATCATCACTTTGCAAACAAGCTGTGTAAATCAATTTCACATTACATTTAAAGTTATACAAAAAATTTAAAGTACCTGTACAGTACAATTTCAAACATAGACATATATGTAATTGGCACACTGGGTCCTAAAAGTCAAATAATCCGGCCACATACTCAACTTTCGTATCTAGTACATCAATGAAATTATTCAAAAGAAGAAACCCTTCAGCCTTAGTTATCAGATTTACTTTGCTGCAGTCAGTGAACATGTTGAGGGTGTCATCATGTGTGAGACCCTTGAAAGACAATGTCCACTGACTCTCGCTGAGTACAGTGAAAATATAAAATAAACCTCTTCCACAATATACATCTCTGCAAAACAGCCGTATACACCACTTTTTAATTAAGTTTATTCTACCCAAAACCTGCTGAATTTGCTTAGCTACAATTACCTCATGGGGATTCATGCCCCCTTTTCTAACGTCATAAAACTCATTTGCAAAGTTCCATGGTGGCTGAGCCAACTCACCAGGCATTTCCATACCAACATCAAGCGTACACTTTTCAAAGTCTTGTACTTTAACTTTCATAATATTAGTCATTTTAGATTGCTGATAAAGGTATCCATACGCGTTTTTCTGATCGGGTGTGTGGGTTTTATTTTCATCAGAGACCTCATCCACCAGCAGGTACGTAGGTACCATTCACTACTAATTAGAACGTTCCCAGGAGCCGGCTCCAGTACCAACACCTCCTCTCTAGCCTCCAGATCATGTAGCACCACCTCAATCCCACGTCATCCTGGTCAGACTGGCAGGCTGGTTCACTGGTGCCATCCACCTCATCCTAGCCAAACAGTCTCTGAAACTGAGAAAAACTCCGAGGGGTAAGCATTACCATCCTCACCTATCCCATGATTTAATGATTCCAGAGTGCTTCCCCGCACAGCAGTTAAAAGGAGAGGTATACCCTCATCCCAGTACTTCTGGTACTGGGTACAGCAAACATGCATCGTCCTGAAAGACTGGTGAAACCATTCTGCTTGACTCTCAGAGTGATAGACACTGCTAGGCTGTTTCTTATTTACGTCTCTCAAAACTACATGACATTTTATAAAATGTGACATCTGGTTGGCTTGTCCAAAGCCTAACTGACAGAAATATTTCACCAGAAATCTCAAAACCACACACACAAAATTATTAAGAAGGGATATGAACCCTGGTAACCTGGTAAAAAGATAAGTGATTGGTAAACATTTAATATCCAGCTCTCCCTTCTCAATATTAAAATATCCTCCATTCAGATTCTATAAAATAATTCAGACCCTTATTCTCAAATGGCTCTGACATGACTGCATGGTCACGTACTCTGTAAAATAAACATTTGTTAAATTTGGGAACCACTTCCTCTGTAACAGCTGGCAGCTGAATAGCCTTCAGGGAGTCACCACATCCCTGGACCTCAAACAGCTACTTCAGAGTCCGGGTATTCACTCCCATGCCAGCACCGAGACCCCCCTCCCTCCCCAAACCGGGTTTGAAATGGGCCGGTTCGTCACTACCCAGTCTCGTTCAGGTCAGACTCAATGAACAGGCTCCCCAGGCCCAAACTGTCACTACAGTCAGTAGAAAGATCAAGGCGAGGCACAGAAGTTCTTCCCTTGCTCACCTGGCTAGACATAGTACACATTCAACATTTTTTAGTAACAGGAGCTTTGGTTTTTACCTTAAAGCTTGTAAATCAGGGTCCCTCCAAACCAAACATTCCTCACTTTTGAGAAGACACATAACGTTGTTGCCTAGTAGTAGGTCAACACCTGGAAACGGTAAATCTTCTGTAATACCTACAGGCAGGTACCCAGACTGGTAAACAGACTCCACCCACAACCTATGTACAGGAGTCCTAACAGTGGATCCTGAAATCCTTTTTAAAAATATATCTTTTCCCGTGTAAGTATCTTCTGACACTGGTAATACATCCTTGCACAGTAATGAGACTGTGCTACAACGTCCCTTAAAGACATAACATCTACTCTTCCTTCATTTTTGTGCAAGGTCACTGTGGACTTACTTGAAAAGACCTCCATCCGAGGGTTTAAAACAACTGAGCTTCCTGGTGTACTCTGGGGTAAGACTGAAAAACAAGCTACTGCATGTGTAACTGGGGTATTTGAGAGCCCTGTGCAGCAGTCTGGTCATTAAGCATCTCTCTGCTATACTGCTATAAGTGACCCTTCCTATTGCAGTAAGTACAGTTATAAACTTTTAAAGGTACCACGCCCACCTGAGGTAGACTGGATCCCTTGTCCTTGGGGAACTGGGCTTTTCTTACCTGTTCCCTGATTTCCTGCACCTGTAACTAACTTATCACTTCCTTGAACACGAAACTGAGAAGTAGACTTTAATCCCTTGGAACCAGGATTCTGGTGTTTAGTAGGCTGAAAACTCTTTGGATTGAGGCAGAAAAAAATTTGGCTTAAACCTGTAAAATTTCTTACTTCTAGTTGGTGGAAAAAATCATTATTAACATGGCCTGGGAGATAACTACTTCTTAATTTTTGGTTGGCTAAAAACCTTTCACCCAACTCTAGATCATGGTTAAAATCATTAAAATATTTTTCCTCAAGATATGCCTTAAGGTCAGGAGGTACACTGTTCAAAAGATCCTCCAGTAAAATTAAAGTCATTATACCTTCATAATCCCCAACATCCTAGGAGCGGCACGATTTAGAAAGCAGTGACATAGCCTTTCCATGCTCCACCAACGATTGTCCTTTCTTAAACCTTAACCTTTTAAATTTCTGCCTATACCTCTCTGGCAATATCTGATAAGCCAATAACACATCATCCTTCATCTTCTCATAATCTGAAAATTCGTGTTCGTCTAGAGAACTAAAAGCTTGTAACCCTTCGCCAATTAACTGGGTTCTGGCTAATGTGGCCCAGTTACTTTCTGGCCACTTCTGGGATTTTGCTATTTTTTCAAGTGTGAAAAAGCTTTCAAGATCTATTTCATCAAATTTTGGCACAAACTTAATTGCCTTATCCAAGTTAAATATGTCTACCCAGTTACCTGTTATATTTTGTGAAGCAGCAAGCTTACACACACACACACTCTCTCTCTCTCTCTCTTTTTTTTTTTTTTTTTTTTTTTACACAGGGTTTGACGAGGTTAAGGATCCCTAACTTTATTGACAAGCTATTTACAGGTTAAGGATTCCTAACTTTATTGGCAAGCTAAGAGCTGTTACCTACATCAGCTCATTTGAAAGCATTTTTATTGTTATGAGACATACAAGAAGGGAACAGGATGAAGTTGGAGCCATCTGTGGGCCAGCATTTTCATTTGATCAACTGACTTTATCTCGTTGACATCATTATGCTGTACAAATGTGTTCCATACTCGAGTCATCCTGGGTATGTATGATCTCAAATGGAGTGACGTTCTGGAGAAGGGTACAGCCAGAGTGAAGTTGCTGCTTTCTGCCCGTCTTGTGGCATAAAAGCTTGTTTCACGCTGTCCTCGAAGTGGATCCAAGTGTGGTATTTTGACAATATTGGCCTTGTACATAACAGTAAGGCCACCCACATCCCTCCTATGTTGAAGGCTCTGCTGAAATGACAGATCTATCCAGGATGGGTCCACGCGAGAGATGAGACGTCTTGCTCTGTTCTCTACTCTGTCTCTCTCTCTACACACTCACACACACACACACACACACTCTCTCTCTCTCTCTCTCTCTCTACACACTCACACACACACACACACTCTCTCTCTCTCTCTCTGTATGTATGTATGTATGTATGTATGTATGTATGTATGTATGTATGTATGTATGTATGTATGTATGTATATATATATATATATATATATATATATATATATATATATATATATATATATATATATATATATATATATATATGTATATATATATATATATGTATATATATATACATATATATGTATATATATATATGTATATGTATATGTATATGTATATGTATATATGTATATGTATATGTATATATATATATATATATATATATATATATATATATATATATATATATATATATATATATATATATATATATATATACATACATATATACCAAAAAAAATTTCTAACTTTCTCTTCCCGTATTTTAGTATGTTTAATTCTTCTCAGATCTTTTTCTTCCATAGTTAGAGATAATTTTAGTCTTAATAGTTTCATTACTCTTATTATTAACAGTGGAGTTTGATCCAGGATCCTCCCAGACTCCTGTCACCAGGAGTTTGATCCAGGATCCTCCAAGACTCCTGTCACCAGGAGTTTGATCCAGGATCCTCCCAGACTCCTGTCACCAGGAGTTTGATCCAGGATCCTCCCAGACTCCTGTCACCAGGAGTTTGATCCAGGATCCTCCCAGACTCCTGTCACCAGGAGTTTGATCCAGGATCCTCCCAGACTCCTGTCACCAGGAGTTTGATCCAGGATCCTCCAAGACTCCTGTCACCAGGAGTTTGATCCAGGATCCTCCCAGACTCCTGTCACCAGGAGTTTGATCCAGGATCCTCCCAGACTCCTGTCACCAGGAGTTTGATCCAGGATCCTCCCAGACTCCTGTCACCAGGAGTTTGATCCAGGATCCTCCCAGACTCCTGTCACCAGGAGTTTGATCCAGGATCCTCCAAGACTCCTGTCACCAGGAGTTTGATCCAGGATCCTCCCAGACTCCTGTCACCAGGAGTTTGATCCAGGATCCTCCAAGACTCCTGTCACCAGGAGTTTGATCCAGGATCCTCCCAGACTCCTGTCACCAGAAGTTTGATCCAGGATCCTCCCAGACTCCTGTCACCAGGAGTTTGATCCAGGATCCTCCCAGACTTCTGTCACCAGGAGTTTGATCCAGGATCCTCCCAGACTCCTGTCACCAGGAGTTTGATCCAGGATCCTACCAGACTCGTCACCAGGAGTTTGATCCAGGATCCTCCCAGACTCCTGTCACCAGGAGTTTTATCCAGGATCCTACCAGACTCCTGTCACCAGGAGTTTGATCCAGGATCCTCCCAGACTCCTGTCACCAGGAGTTTTATCCAGGATCCTCCCAGACTCCTGTCACCAGGAGTTTTATCCAGGATCCTACCAGACTCCTGTCACCAGGAGTTTGATCCAGGATCCTCCCAGACTCCTGTCACCAGGAGTTTGATCCAGGATCCTCCCAGACTCCTGTCACCAAGAGTTTTATCCAGGATCCTCCCAGACTCCTGTCACAACTAGAATCTCTACACAAAATAGCACAAAACACTTGCTTATTACATTAGAAATTACTTATATAAAATAATAAACCACAAAGCAAAAGACATAGGTACATTTAATTATTATTCACAGAAAATTATTATTATTAAATAACTCCCCAAATCACTAAATGTGCACACACAAAAATCAGGCAGAAAAATAATTGTATTTCACCTGAAAAAACGTTATTACTATTAATATTTTAATAAATCCTTCCTTTAAATATTGAGTCTCCAGGTTTTAAATGTGAATTATCATTCTAAATTTGATAATTCTTCCCTTCAGGCCACCATGTTACGCTTTTTGACTGCGTAATGTAAATAAAATTCCTGACTCCTAGTGGGAGAGGGGGGTAAACAACCTGCCTAGACTACGGGAATGTATATTATTTAAAATAATGTATATTATTTAAAATAGAAAAAGAAACTACTCTAGAATGTGGAACATTAATTAGTCAATATTAAATTTATTATAAGGAAGGGCACAATAACTCATCTATACAAAAATTATATATTAATAGTAAAGTAACATAATCAACCTTCAATCTACTCTAAATACAACATTACCACACACTTTTACTCACATTAGCTCACTAGTACGCTGCTACTAGTGAGTAAAGCAAAATATATAAACAAACAGGGAGGCTCCATGACAAATCCCTCCCATCTACCGGTGTCTACCAGCAGGCAAAAACACTATAGATTACTCTCCCAAAACTTAAACAGGCCTCTGCACACTAGGGTCTTACAAGTAAACAATAAAATAACCTATGGAATAAACTTAACAAAAAGAAAAATCACCCCCAACTATTTACACCAACGCTTGACCACGACGTCGCCTCTCCACCGCCGCTCTTCTCGTACTAATACACACTTCACTCTCCTCTCCTGGCCGCTCTGACTGACCAGGAATAATACACGTCCGGTTTCAGAACAAATCACGGAAAGTGACATTATTAATGGAGCATTTTTATATACAATATTTTCTACAATACACTGCGTAATATTTATGTTAATATAAAACTTAATAATTTTGTACCAAAAGAATCTTAAAATAATTACCTAACCTTACTATAACAAGCGCAATTTAATTTAATCTAATCACTTTCTAGGTTTGCCTCCCCCACCCCTTTCATCTGCGACTGCTTGATAGAGTAGAGAACAGAGCAAGACATCTTTCGCCTGGACCCATCCTGGATAGATCTGTCATTTCAGCAGAGCCTTCAACACAGGAGGGATGTGGGTGGCCTTACTGTTATGTACAAGGCCAATATTGTCAAAGAACCACACTTGGATCCACTTTGAGGATAGGGTGAAGCAAGCTTCTATACCACAAGACGGGCAGAAAGCAGCAACTTCACTCTGGCTGTACCTGTGGAAAATACTGTATATTTTCCTGAAATACGGTAATTTATAGGTAAATAGATGGCCTATATTGTATTTAATAAAAATTATGTTATCGAAAATGGGAAGAAGCCTGCGCCTGCACAGAAGACTCGCCATTGCTGTTTGAACTGGTCAACAAAAAGTTAGTGAAATCGGAAGAATTTTCGTGCTCTAGAGGTTAAAACTGGGCTGACACCTCTCAAATAGGAGCCGAAATTGTTGGATGTGCATTCCTGCATAATTTGAGTATCAGGCGACAGGACAGGACAACTCCAGGAACCTCAGATAAGCTGTCTAATTTATGTTTAAATTCTGGCCAGTAAATTTTTCATGAATGTAGGCAAAAGGGCCCTGTACATGACACATTAATCTCCAGTCAAATTGGTGATTAAGAGATATTCTCCTTCTGTTATGTATATGTGTATATATAATCATTTATTATTTTTAATATACAGTCCACAAATTTATATATTTACCAGCATTCCTGGTGATACATATTTCATTTGTAATTAATGGGCCCAGAGCAACTTGTGGATAAGACAGTTGTAGGTATCGAAGGGGGACATTTTTGCGACCTAGGTGTCCCAAATTCCTACTTGTCTATGTAACTGATAAATAATAATTATCTTTGTTATCATTTACTGTTATGTACATAATGAGTTACATACAGATAAATGTAATTTTCCACATTACCCTTCACAACATCACTTCATCTGAGATCATTTATCCCCAGGATGACTTGAGTATGGAACACATTCGCACAGCATTATGATGTCAACGAAATAAAGTCAGTTGATCAGATGAAAATGCTGGCCCACAGACGGCTCCAACTTCATCCTGTTCCCTACTTGTATGTCTCATAACATAATTTTTGCGAAATTATTGCACACACAAATTTTCGCTTCCCTTAATCGGCAAGTAGATCGTTGCTATTTCAGCCAAAATCGCAAGTTTTACCTGTATGGCACGACATATATATATATATATATATATATATATATATATATATATATATATATATATATATATATATATATATATATATATATATATATATATATATATATATATATATATATATATATATATATATACATTTATATATAAATATAAATATATATATATATAAATCTTTCAACATACCAGCCATATCCCACCGAGATAGGGTGGCCCAAAAGAAAAAACTAAAGTTTCTCCGTTTATATTTAGTAACATATGCAGGAGAAGGGGTTACTAGCCCCTTGCTCCCGGCATTTTAGTCGCCTCTTACAACACGCATGGCTTACAGAGGAAAAATTCTGTTCCACTTCCCCATGGAGATAAGAGGAAATAAACAAGAACAAGAATTAGAAAGAAAATAGAAGAAAACCCAGAGGGGTGTGTATATATATGCTTGTACATGTATGTGTAGTGTGACCTAAGTGTAAGTAGAAGTGGCAAGACATACCTGTAATTTTGCATATTTATGAGACAGACAAAAGACACCAGCAATCTACCATCATGTAAAACAATTACAGGCTTTCGTTTTACACTCACTTGGCAGGACGGTAGTACCTCCCTGAGCGGTTGCTGTCTACCAACCTACTACCTACAATATATAAATATAAATATATAAATATATATATATATATATATATATATATATATATATATATATATATATATATATATATATATATATATATATATATATATATATATATGATGGAGTCCATCTCTGGTGGAAATTATGGGATCCATAACCTCTAAGAAGTGGATAAAAAGGCTTCAAGGAAGAATATTTGGATTTCTTCCTGAAGCCGTTTGAATATTCTACTTTCCCTACCACCCCATCTTTTAATTCGTTTTTACCAATAGGTATATTTTTTTACATAATATGGTACAAAAGATTTAAGAGATACATTGTCGATATAAAAGTGGCATACATGAGGTTTACAAGAGATACATATCTAGTACATATTGTTACGTGTTTGTCACTGATTATAATGCGAAAATCTCATCCAGCTCCTCAGAACTGGCAGCTGCCTCTCCTTCCTCCCTGGTGTATTGTAGATAGGTAACAGCAAGGTAGATGCACATGTGTAGTCCCACAATACCTGCTTACCGTCTGTCCAAGCTTGAAGGATGATACCCCTTGAATACTTTTGGCTGCCATCAGATCAGCATAGTTGGGGTAGCTCCATTATTGCTGGGCAATTGGCTCTTGTGAGGCTCCTCTTGATAATGTTTTTAAAATCTTCATGCATTGTAATCTTTCCCTCGGATTTACGGCACACAAGACCGTGGTAGCGTAATCGGTCTGCTGCTTCATTGCCTCAGTCATCCATCCAATTCCCTTGAATATATTTGATTTAATTCTTGAATATTATGTCCGTTAAGTTGCATCCATCTGTTGGTGGCCGTGTATTTTACCCCTCTAACCCGAAGGGGGAATTATAGGTCTATATTACACCCAAATTTGCTGATGACACCAAAATAGGCAATCCAGTTCATTCAAATGAAGACATTAGAGCACTCCAGGATGATTTGAATAGACTGAAACTATGTACTGTGCCAAAACAAAAGCATTCACATTGCTAAACTCACAAACTAGTATTTAGTCACTTAGCCATAATACCAACTTACCTCATAATTTGTAATATTTTACAATTAAGAATAAAACTAAGTATGCCCGAAATGCCTAGCCATGCTAAGCGTTCTAGTGGTACACTCTGTAATCACAATTTTACTACATGTAAACCACACAATAACCAAATTTCTGTAAACTCAGCATTGTAATCCTTATAGAGAATAAACTTTGAATTTTAATTGAATTTGAATTTGACTGATGCAATGGTCAGAGAAGTGGCAGATGCAGTTTAATATAGACAAATGCAAAGTTCTAAATCTTGGACAGTAAAATAACCATGCCACATATAAACTAAATTGCGAAAATGATTTTCGAGTTCTGGTTTAGCAGTAATCTGAAACCAAGACAACAGTGCATAAGTGTTCGTAATAAAGCTAACAGAATCGTTGGCTTCATATCAAGAAGCATAATTAATAGAAGTCCTCAGGTTGTTCTTTAACTCTATATATCCTTGGTTAGGCCTCATTTAGATTATGCTGCTCAGTTCTGGTCACCGTATTACATAATGGATATAAATGCTCTGGAAAACGTACAAAGGAGGATGACAAAGTTGATCCCATGTATCAGAAATCTTCCCTTTGAGGATAGACTGAGGGCCCTGAGTCTGCACTCGCGAGAAAGGCGTAGAATTAGGGGGGATATGATTGATGTGTATAAATGGAAAACAGGAATAAATAAAGGGGATATATATGGTGTGCTGAAAATATTTAGCCAAGACAAGACTCGCAGCAGTGGTTTCAAGTTGGAAAAATTCAGATTCAGGAAGGATATAGGAAAGCACTGGTTTGGTAATAGAGTTGTGGATGAGTGGAACAAACTCCCGAGTACCGTTATAGAAGCTAAAACATTGTGTAATATTAAAAATAGGTTAGATAAATACAAGAGTGGGTTGTGGATGGGTGTGAGTTGGACCTGACTGTGCTACTAGGTCTGATGCCTTGCTCCTCCTTAAGTGGAAGTGACCTAACTAGGTGGGTCATTGGTCTAAGCCGGGGTGACATGAACCTGCCTCGCATGGGCCAGTAGGCTGCAGTGTTCCTTCTTTCTTATGTTCTTATATATATATGATTTGATTGATTTGTATTTACATGGGGTACCCCATTCTATCCCCATGTGCAATGATTTGAGATGTATGAAATATATGATTAATGATGGGCGAGTGGTAATACTAACTCGCCATAAGTCTCTGACATCCATTCAATTCTCTTGATTATATTTGATTTGATTCTTGAGTATTATGTCCGTAGAGTTGCATCCATCAGTTAGTGGCCGTGTATTTTGCCCCTTAACCCCCAAGGGGGAATTATAGGTTTATATTACACCTAATACCCATTGTGTCTGGCGAGAACAGGGGCGGCAACTCGAAGTGCAACACCAATGCGGATGGTCTGTGCGTCGAGGTGTGTGCCAAGGCTGGAGTTGGGAACAGCCATCAGAAAGTCCCCTTCATGAGGAGCTCTGGCAGGTGCGGGCTTTATTCTTCCCCGACACACTCTGAACCATCGTTGAGGCTATATTCTCCACTACTGGGCCATCTCAGTGTGACTGTTTGTAGTTGCTTGGGAACGCATGTTTAGTTTCAGAGCCCATGGCTCCGTCAATGAACTTTTGGTCATAGACTCCAATCTTGTCCCTGAGATGTTCAGGGAGAATTGCTGCTACAAGTTCAATGGATGCAACACATGAGGACAGGAAAGCAGGTAGCCCAATCTGTAATGACTTGCAGATACCAATGCCTCCTAGTCTGACTGGATTAAATTAAATTAATTCATGTTAAGCGCTAAACCTATGTGGGTTATTCAGCGAAAGACGTGGTGGAGGCTTGACCTTCCGTCTGCTGAGCACCAGACAGATACACTTCCTATTGTGCTCACCTAGGGTCTAGTCTGACTGGAAGTGTAACTTGGTTCCACTGTCCGTCTTCTAGAGTAAGGTTAAGTACTTCCGTAAAAATGTGCCTCAGGATACTGTCATATTCGTGCAGGATAGGGCTATCATATGAAGGTGCACATCCTAGGAAATGTTAACCTGGGCAGACCCAAGCACTTTGTGAGAAGGTACAAGGCATCATGGGTGTCAAGAGTGCCTATTCATTGTTCCATCTTCCTCAACTCTCCTAGTTTCTTCCTGGGAATTGTGTCAATGGCATCACTTCCCAGAGGTGCTCCAAGCAAGATGCTGTTTGTGGGGACAATGACTGATGTTCCTGGTAGTTTTGATCACTGCGTCAATCACTTGTTGATTAACTGACATGATTCCACATTTGGATGGATTCAGTATGAGACCCATTTACTGTCCCAGTGCCATCTATGTAAGATCATCTAGAAAGGACTCCTTTGTACCTGCTAGTGTGCCATCATCCAGGAACCAGATGTTTAGCTCATTGGTCAGTCTGACAGTGATTTCCCTAACCGCTATACAGAAGAGAAATGTTACTAATCTAATGTTATATGCTAAGAAGGCCTTGGCACTTTTTTATGAATTTCATTATTTCTGTTGCATGGTTTATTACTGGGCAGTTATAGACGACAATCAGTAAGAGTGTCACAAGATTCACTCAGAGAGAAGAAATCAGACTTATGGAATTAACTTACGGAATTAACTAACGGAATTAACCTTTCACCATTTCATTGTGAGAACTACTTACAAATGTAGGAGGGCTTCAACACACGCCATAAAAATGATGATCAGTGACAACACACAAATGCACCGGAAAAGCAAAAGTCACAAGGAGGTATAAGCCAGGTAGCTAGTTTTGTGGAGAGAGAGAGAGTGTGTGTGATTCTCCGAAACGATTACTATAAATAAGACAACTGAGTCAACCTGCCAATTCATTCGTGACAAGGGGTACCACAACACAACTGCTTGTCACCAGATGACCTGTGACTACATTCTCCCACCAGATAGCTCTGGCTACCTGAACTTACAGCTGGCAAAAACAGCTACAGGATTTGTGTGCACTCTGCGCACACAACGGCCTCTGCCCAGAGCGCTGTTTTACAGTTGGGATCTCACAGAAGTTATCTTCAGAGTAAGATGCTGTCATGTTTTCAAAATGAAAGTTAGACTGTAATACTTTCCATGAACCACCCCAGCTGACAGTGCTCACTAAATAAATATGACACACTTAAGTGTCATTTTTCATCCAAATCAGAGGGGAGACGAATTGACGTTAAGATAACAAAGGTGTAAGGTAAGACACTGCCAACAGAAGCAAAATGTTCACTGTACGAAAGAAAATACTGTAGTGGAGAGAAATGAAGCTAGCTTATTTTACTGTATACAGAATATTAACCTAGGGAGACGGTATAAGCAATAGTGTTGCTCTTCCCAAAAATCTGTAAAATTTTCAAAATGCGTGGTTGTAGACGCAGCGCCGGATGTATTAGCCAAACATTCGTGTTCTTCATGTTGTTTATGAAAGTCAGAAGCTTGTGATCACTGAAGACGTATCCGGCGAGGATGAGAAATGGACTTGGAAGTGGTATATGACTCTTAGTACTTCACCACTACTCCTTCACTTCACTCTCACTATCATCCACCTGTAAAGTAATTAATCTGTAAAATTAATCAGGTAACATGAGCATGTATACTGCACATTACAGCCGTTTTATCTATTTTTAAGGCTTCCTGGTTACTAGTTGACCATATGAATTTTGAGAAAGATAATGAAAAATATGATGTAAAAGTTTAATATAATATTTTATAATATTTTTAGTTATCTACAGTTACAAGTAAATATTTATCTTTCAACGATTTTCTAAATGTATAAATGCCTGCATAAAATATTAAGTTAATCCCTTACATATATATATATATATATATATATATATATATATATATATATATATATATATATATATATATATATATATATATATACATATACATATGTATGTATGTCGTGCCGAATATGTAAAACTGGTCAATTAGCAAGAACTCACTTAAAATTAAATGCTTTCTGAAATTTTCTCTTATACATTTAAAGATATATATTTTTTCATTAATGTTAATGTAAAAAATTTTAATTTTGCACCAAAAGAATCTTAGAAAACTTACCTAACCTTATTATAACAAGAACAATTTATTTTAGCCTAACCCAACTAAATATATTTCAAATACGTTTACATTAATTTAATACTAAACAAACACAATCAAATATATTTTTTTCGTTAGGTTCAGAATGATTTTGGCGAAATTATTGCATACACAAATTTTCACTTGTCCTATATGGCAAGATGAGCGTCGCTATTTAAACCAAGATTGCAAGTTCTGCCTATTCGGCACGACATATATATATATATATATATATATATATATATATATATATATATATATATATATATATATATATATATATATATATATATATATATATATATATATATATATATATATATATATTCAAAATATTTAGGTTTTAGAAAGTAATGCTTCCTTCATACATTTTTATTATGAAACCTTTAAACAACTACTTTTTAAGACATCCCGTGACCTAGGAAAATACCTGCTGTGACCTTAATAAAGAAACGTCTATGAGTTATCAGTGTGTGAGAGGTGACAACCAGTGTTTGTCTCTCAGGAGGAAGTAACCGAGCCAAGTGCTTGGTTAGGCTGCCTCAGCCTATCATCCTGAAGGGATAATATCGTTAGTAAAATATCAGATAATAAATATTTTGACAAATATATTCTTCTCTAATATTAATCATGACTGCCTTGAGAATGTTTAGCTATAGCTCTTGGGTCTCGTGAGGTTATTTCTACAACGTTTTATCTGAGTCTTATAAAATTTTCAGCCTGACAGATGAATTTATTATTATTATTATTATTATTATTATTATTATTATTATTATTATTATTATAGAGAGAGCTATAGTACAGACACAATTCCCTTGATCAAGAGCCCTTGACCAATATCAAGGAACCTCCCTTAAGGGGAGTTGAATTTAAACTTTGGCTTTTTTAGGGCGCTGGGCTACAGCTTCTGTTACTCTTGGTTTCTCTTACCCTTAACTTCTGTTACCCTAAGTTTCTGTTAAAGCTTTCTTCAAATTTCATCTAAATAAGGGTCAGTTCTGACCTCTGACCCCTTAAGGGTCGACAGGACTATTGAAGGGGTCGATAGGTGGCTGAGGGTTAAGAGGCGGAGGGGGGGGGGTCAGTAAATATCTGGGGACGTGCATTGTGCTGTGTATCTGTGACCTTCCACCCTTCCCCTTGTCTCTCTCATCTCTCCTCTCTGTGTAGTATTCCTGTTCGCTTCCCGTACTGAGCGTACTCCCTCACCTCAAACCTTGTTGGAGAGCCAGTACACTCTCAACACCCATAGTGATAGCAGTGCTGCCAAAAGAAGTGATTCTTTGGCACCACTCAGCACCGTAACACCCATAATGGCAATACACAAATAACCAGCACATAGAAGAGAGGAGCTGCGACGACGTTTCGGTCCGACTTGGACCATTTGCAAAGTCACATTTGTGTATTGTTCCAGTCACGGTATTGTGCCTTTTTGTTATTTATCCATAATGGCAGCTGCTGATACCAAGAGATGCCAACAGCGTTCACAAGAATTTTTATAATTTGGATTCATAAATTCGTTTATCACTGAAATAGTGCCCATGTGCCTATTATGTGAAAAGACTTTCAGTAATGATGCCATGAAATCTTCGAAGACGAGAAACCATATAACTCTTCGTTGCAAACACCACTTCACTAGTTTCTCTATGTGTTAGTGATAAAGAAGTTGAATCAATGTTGAGATTCGTTGATTCACATTGAAATAATTTGTGCTTGGATTTGAATACTTTTCTTGCATGTTTAGAAATAAGTTTCTGTGTTCAGCGGAGTAGCTAAACTAAATATTGACTGATTACTGTTTATTAATTTTTATTATTTTTACTCCGTTTTCTGCTGATAACGTCTTTCAGAATAACCTAAGAAGAGCATTGAACCCCTGGTTTCTCTGGATCCGCCCCTGCCCAGCACTTTTTATTTTATTTTTTTTTTTTTGAATATCGCAATTTAAATTTTGTCCGAGGCTGATAGACCAGCTGATACCTTCGCAGTAAGACTCGAACTGGATCAGAAACTGCAGCCGTTAAAGATAATATGTGGAATGCTATGAAACCAGTGAAACAAAGAGCTATGGGTTTCATTAGTCCCATGACTGAAAAAAATAGTGTCCCAGGATAATGTAACTAGGTGTATGCTACCATTTTATACCATTCTATTGAATTCATAAGGAAATTTTATTTGAAAAAGATTCCCTGGTCACAGTAAAACCCTTTCAACGTACAGGAGTACACTGTTCTTTGTTAAGTAAAGGAATCCACCCACTTTCCTACTTACAGAGGACATTAAACGCCATCAGGATTTGTTACTAGAAGACCCTGGAGTGACCATTATTTAGTTCCTTCAACAGACATCGTAACAGGCCTCATGCAGGTGAAGACTAGTGTCCTGCACACCTGGCGGTAGCACTATTACCAAAGTAGGAACAAGCAAAAAGGCAACAGAGTAAATACTTATATTTCCTTAACCAAACAGTAAGCAGGTATGTACAATATATACAGAAGATATGTACAATAAGCCAAATGCAAGCAAGAGACATAATGTGAAGCGTAGCGACCAGACGTGGAGGTAAGTCTGACAATGTTGATTCACAAGTATCCCACATCGCTTCACAACATCGGCGGGGTTCCTTGCGATTGGCTGGTTGAACCAAGGTGGTAACATAATGATGGGGCCCATACTCTTTATACCTGGTTTGCTTGTTGGGAGGCATGTATATATGGCTGTGTGACATATGCTGCATGAAATATAACATACTCTTAGCATGCCACACTCCCACCTCAAAAGGGCTCTAACAGCCAGGACTAGGCATCCTCCATGTGTAGTAAGCCACCATGGCAAGAAATACTAAAGGAACTGTCTTTCCTCTCAACCATCCAACTCATCCGGTAGTGTCAACTAACTACTGTCAAGTCAGACACACCCTTAGAATGAGGCAACAGACAGTAGGGTTAGTGCAGGTTCGAGATGCTTGTGAACGAGTGCAGGTTTCCCCTCACTAAAAAAACATTATGGCCAAATTTACCCAAATTTTAGTTTATGACCATAAGGAAAATAAAAGAGCTTACTACCCACTTTTCCTTAACACATCCTAACAAATTACACTCCGGAGAGAGAGTCAGCCAGCACATTTTCTTTGCTGGTAATTTGGCATATACAAAGGTTGTATGGTTGCAACTGCAATGCCCAGTGCATGAGACGAGTGTTTTTGTTCTTCATCGAGCTAATGTAAACCAGAGGATTGTGGCCACAGAAGACGATGAAAACATGTGATGTGCTTGACAAAATAACGTCAAAATACTCTAGCACAAGTACCAGGGCCAGGTCTTCCTTCTCTATGGTAGAGTAGGCCCGCTGATAGGCCTGATATTTGGCCGAATAATATACCAAGGGCTGCAGACCACCCTCAACAGATGCTTGGAGTAATACTGCCGGAATTGCTGATTCACTGTCATCAACCTGTAACACAAATGGTTTTGAAAAATTGGGGGACAAAAGTATAAGCATAAGCAACATCTCTTGCCAACTAGAAGACCAGGAAAATTGAGTTTTATGACTGGTAATAGAGATTAGAGGGGCTACTACATCTACAAAATTTCGTCAGAATTTCCTATAAAATCCTATCATTCCTAAGAATCTTTGCAGAGACTATTTATCCTGAGGAACAGAATAATTCTTAATGGCCCAAAACTTTGGTAAATTTAGGTGCCACTTTGCCACTACCTACTCCGTGACCCAAGAAAGTTTTGGTAGATTGGCCAAAAGACAACCCACATATTGTCGGTAATTCTACCAACTTTATTACAAATGTTTTGTTAGTGGGATGAATTGTAAAGGACCTGCCTAGTATGGGCCAACAGACCTCCTGCAGTGTTCCTCCTTTCTTATGTTCTTATGTTCTTTAAATTGACAGTGAGTTGAAACATCCTGAAACTCTCAAAGAGGGATTCAAGAAGGGACACATGCTGATCCCACATATCAGAAACTGCAACTATATCATCTAAGTAAGCTGCAGTGATTTTGATAGCCTAGTGGATCAAATTTTGAAATGAGGCTGGCGAGTTCTGCCTTCCGAATGGGGTCACAGTATATTGACAGTAACCTCCTGAAATTACAAAGGCAGAATCTCATTCATTTTATCCGTTAAAGATAACTGATAATAACTTTTAAGAAGTTCTAGTTTATAAACGAAAGAGGGAAGAGGGTAAGCATCCTGTATTGTGACCTCATTCATCTTGAGGTAATCGGTACACATTCAAAATCCTCCATCAGGCTTTTTTAAAGATGCACGATGTAACCCAGGAGTTGGACGATTCCTCCACCAATCCATGTTCTAACAGAAATGCTACTTCCTGCTGAAGTAGCTTTTGTGGTTCAGGATTAGCTCTGTAGGGAGATAGGTTAATAGGTGTAAAGTTAAGTCACTACTTGATGAAAACACAGAGAAACGTTGTCTCTTCAAGAGGGAACCTGATAAGTTCCTCAAGTACTGGGGGAATTTTGCACCGTCTACCGAGCCTCTTACATCCACATCATTATAACCCAGGTTGCACATTTTCAGAACATCCAAAAATATGTTGGGATAGGTTTATAAAAGGTTAGTGTTACTACTTGGTCTTTTGCAGGTCCCGAGATTATGGGGCGAGGATCCTGGAGGTTGGATAAGTTAGGAAGCCTTATTTGAACCTCCAGAATAATGTACTGGGAATCAGGGTCGTCCACAGTATCAGGGACAGAGGACAAAGTCATGATTGGGACCTTAGGTGGCTGAAAGAAAAGTTTAATCTGATTCGTGTGATAAACCTTACCTGAGCTGGGTTTATCAAGAGGTGTTACCACGTAGTTTAAATCAGAATTCTTTTTAATCACCTGCATCATTCCTATAAGCCTTGCTTTCAAGGAGAGAAATTTAGAAGTTTTGTAATACCTATGTTTCATGTTGTTTTCAGCGTATGTTAGGTCGGCCTTAGCCAGCCGATGTGCCACATGCAATCTTGATGCAGGATCATAGGGTGTCTTGCAGGCATCTTATTCCACCCATCCTTCCTTGAGCACGTATAGTGGACCCTTCCCCCCTTCCTTACATCATGCCCAAAAATTAGCTCAAAAGGACTGTACCCAGTTGATTCTCCCAGAGTTTCTCACATTGCAAATAGCAACAGTGGGAGCAATTCATCCCAGTCTGTAGGAAAATCCATGCAATACATAAGCATCATAATTTTTTAAGGTTTGGTGAAACAATACAAAGACAAACTCCTGGGCAGGCCTCAATATTACGAACACAAGTGTAGACTAGTGACCTGCACACCTGGCTGTAGCATTATTGCCAAGGTAGGAGAAAGTGAAAAGGCAGCAGAGTTAATAATTATATTTCCTTAACAAAACAGCAAGCACTGTATGTACAATATATACAGGATATAGACAATAAGGCAAATGAAAGCAAGAGAGATGGTAAGAATCCTAGTGACCAGACTTGGAGGTAAGT